>NC_141874.1:33607574-33910604 GCF_056163025.1 Triticum urartu | reverse complement strand
TCAAATTCCTCACCACGAAGGAAAAAAGGCAGGAAGGAGGAGCAAACGCTCAATCCTCTCCATCCGATCTGGTTCAGAGAAGGGCAGCAGGTACTCGGAAACTTGGTCCCCTCACCAAAGAAGTCCTCGTGCCGGTAACGTCCATAGCCACGCCGCACGAGCTCTGGGCCGCCCTCGCCAACATGTTCTCGACATATTCCAGAGCTCGCGTCAACAACATCCGAGTTGCGCTCTCTACGGCGCAGGAGGGGACGCAATCTGTGGCCGCCTACTTCGCCCACATGAGGTCGCTCGTAGCCACCGGGAAGCACATCGACGATGATGAGATTGTCGCCTACATCACCGCACTAGTAGAAAAAGTGCCATTTCTCCCGGTTCATAAGAGCCATTTGTCCCGGTTCCTGAACTGGGACTAAATGGTCGTTACTAAAGCCCTAGGCCTTTAGTCCCGGTTCCTACACCAACCGGGACAGATGGGCCTCCACGTGACTAGTGCGGTGAGCCCAGGCAGGAGGCACTTTGGTCCCGGTTGGTGGCACCAACCGGGACCAATAGGCATCCACGCGTCAGCTCTTCAGGGGCTAGGGTTTTTTTCTGAAGGGGGGGGGGGATTTGGGGTTTTGTATGGTTAATTAAGGTGTTTCATATATTGTGTTAGGTAGTTAATTAATTAATACAGAGAAGTGTCCTCTCTTATCTCCATGCTTGGTCGACACTACGTACTATACGTATAGAGAGCACTCGACACGCTAGCTAGTAAGCAAAAATGAAGGAAACGGAAGATCGTCATGAACATATGCATACAGAGAGAAGTGATATCGACCTCTCCTTCTCGGAGAGATTGGTCGAACAACAAGTTTTCGTATATCTATCCGACGCTACTGGCTACATATATACAATATAAGATCTCTTACAATATAATCCCCTAATTATATATGAACATAGAGTCCACATGGGATTCTCCGTCTTTATCGATCACGTGGTCAAGAAAGAATGCAGCCAATTCCTCTTGAATTCCTCGCATGCGATCTGGTGCTAGGAGTTCATCCTGCATCCGAAACATCTAATTTGAAGAAGGGGGTCAATACATATATATATGAATGAATTAAACTCAACACAAAAGATGGTAATAAAGTAAATTCTGAATATTATTGCTTACGCACTTCATATTGTTTTTTAGTATAGCCCCGCTCACAGGTCGGGTGGCGGATGGACTCGCAAACGTAGTATCCATAGTAATTATTCTCGGCTTCCTGCCACAACCACTTTACAAGAAATAGAGGTAAATCAAAGTGATAAGCAAGCATGCTAAATGGTATTGATGAAACTAGCACTTGAATCACTAGGAGATGCGCGGAACATGCTAGTAGTACTTACTTTCGGGTGTTTAAATTCCAGCTTCTTCGGCAGTCCCGGAGCTTTTGAGGTGAATTTTTTCCAAACCCTGCCAGACAAAGAAAACAATTATTTGATATGAGGAAGTGAACAAAGTTGCCGATATGGTGCGATAATGATCGATTTAACTTATTTCTCGAGAATTTGAGTCATGTCCGCATACTCCTTAGGATCTTTTCGTCTCGAGTCTAAGACGGTTACTAGTCCCTGCTCAAGCTTAATCTCTAGGAGAATATAGTGGAACCTGCGCACGCATGCATAACTCATCAATTACATTACTATAACCTCGACTAATAAGGGAAACCGAATATGCACAAGAAAGTAACACTCACTTGAAGTTGTAAGGAAAGTATTATAGCTTTGTTTTGATTTAATACCAATGATCGTAGCAAGTTGGCCTCAGTATCTTTTTTCTGAAATTCATCCGAATATGCATCTATGATATTTGGGTTAATGAACCCAATATCATTGATTTGTCTTTTCTTCAATTCGACGATCTTCAATCTACATAATATAGTGAGGATAATTATAAATACATGCAATGAAAGAGATGACCTATATATAGAGACTTAATGACAGAAGTAGTACTTACAGACAGTAGCAAGTGACCGTTAATTTATCAAGGGCCTTCTGATTGAAAAACTGGAAGAACTCCTCAACTGGAACATTCAACAGATCAGTTCCAATGAGGTCATGCTCCTCTTTAACTCTCAGCGTTAAAGTATTCGTCCCCCCAGACTCTCTGCAGGTTTTCATGTACCAATCATGGAATATTCGCATCATCGTTGTTAGAGACCTTTCATCTTTGACGAGAGGCTTCCCTTACTCGTATATGTGTTCGTCCACCTCTAAGAATTCATAATGTACATCGTCGGGCAGGTAATTTTCAAGATTGTTATAACCGGGCACCATCCTCGAATCATTAGTGACGATATCGCTAGACACCTTGAGCGGGGGGAACGATTGGTTCGCTTGTTCGCCGAGCTGGGCAATTTTTTCCCAGCTTGTCGTTTCGCTAAACTTTGATCACTGATAGTACTTCCCGACCGCTCTGCTTCGATAAATGACCTTTGAATAATGCGCTCATAGTTGCCTTTCGGCGGAGACTTTGGTGGTTTCTTCAGGGCTTCCACAGTGCGCTTCGTTTTCAGCAGATCTATCTTCTCCCCCGGAAGTGGATGTTTCTTTGCTTTCACCCCTTCAAAGAAGTTCCTCACTTCTTCTCACACGATCTTCTCGTTTTCCTCCGGGGTCCTCTCATATGGTAACTTCTCTGGAGTCTTCAGAGAAGGACCAAATCTGTATTGCCTCCTGCCTATGGCTGTACTGCTAGACGCCGGAGCAGACGGAGCGGCTGCGGCTGTGTTCTTTCCTTGCTTATGAGGCAGAGGAGGACTATGACGCGCCGGAACAGCTGGAGCGGAGACAGGTCTCTTCCGCCCTTGTTGACGAGGCGGAGAAGGAGTAGGCTGGCTGCTCGGGCGCGCCGGCGCAGGCGGATAAGGAGGCGGAGTGGCGCCACGCGCTGGAGAAGGAGGCTGAGTGCCCTGATCTCTCGCCGAAGGAGGAGGCGGAGGAGGAGGCGGAGTACCCTGACTCTTTGGAGAAGGAGGAGGCGGAGGAGGAGGCGGAGTACCCTGACTCTCTGGAGAAGGAGGAGGCGGAGGCGTCCAGTTCGGAAGGTTGATGAGCTCCTTCCGCCATATTCATGGAGTCAACAGACAAGAACCCAACCGAGTCTCCCCTTCACCCATAGGGTGGTCTAGCTCGAGATCCTCAAATCCGTCTGTTATTTCATCCACCTCACCCTAGCATATCCTTCTGGAATCGGCCGGCAGTGAAAAGTTGCGCCAGGTTCAGGAGGTGCAATAGTGCCAACAGCCGCCTTGACTTTCATTTTCATCCATTGCGTCATAAGGTGGCAATTTTGAGACTCTGTGATTAACTCCACGGGGTAGCTAGCAGGAGACGTGAAGACAGGCTCCAGCTGCTGCATCTCGGTGGAAGCCACGCTGCTTCTCCGCTGAGATGGAGGGGTAGCTTCGGCGGGTCGCTTGTTGCGATCTGCTTCTCGTTGCTCTATCGCTTGTACCCTTGCGTGCAACGCCTGAATTTGGATCTGCTCCACTTTGTTCCTCCTCTCCTGGCATTTGTATCCGCCTGCGTCCGGAAACCCGGCCTTTCATGGAATGGAGCCTGGCGTGCCTCGTGACCGTCCAGGGTGCTCAGGATTCCCGAGGGCCATTGTGAGCTCGTCGTTCTCTCTATTTGGAACGAACATCCCTTGTTGCGCTGCATCGATATACTTCCGAAGCTTCGTGACTGGTATTCGCATTTGCTCGTTCGTCCAACGGCACTTCCCTGATACAGGGTCCAAGGTTCAGCCAACCCCGAAGAACCAAGTCCGGCAACGGTCTGGCCAGTTCAATGTCTCTGGTTCGACCCCTTTATCAAGCAGGTCATTCTCAGCCTTGGCCCACAACGGTCGAGCTTTGAGGTAGCCACCTGACCCCGTGCGATGGTGAAGCTTCTTCTTCGCAACATTTTTCTTGTTTGTCGCTGACATCTGCTACCTCTTGAGCACTGCGTTGGATTTCCTTGAAGAGGAAAGGATGATGCAGCAAAGTAGCGTAAGTATTTCCATCAGTTTTTGAGAAACAAGGTATCAATAAAGTAGGAGGCTACGCGCGAGTCCCTTGTACCTGCAAAAAACAAATAACTCCTCGCAGCCAACGCGATAAGGGGTTGTCAATCCCTTCATGGTCACTTACGAGAGTGAGATCTGATAGATATGATAGGTTAATATTTTTGGTTTTTTTGTGATAAAGATGCAAAGTAAAATAAAAGCAAAGTAAAAGGCAAAGGAAATAACTAAGTATTGGAATATTAATATGATGAAGATAGACCCGGGGGCCATAGGTTTCACTAGTGGCTTCTCTTAAGAGCATAAGTATTTTACGGTGGGTGAACGAATTACTGTTGAGCAATTGATAGAATTGAGCATAGTTATGAGAATATCTAGGTATGATCATGTATATAGGCATCACGTCCGAGACAAGTAGACCGACTCATGCTTGCATCTACTACTATTACTCCACTCATCGACCGCTATCCAGCATGCATCTAGAGTATTAAGTTCATGAAAACAGAGTAACGCCTTAAGCAAGATGACATGATGTAGAGGGATAATTCATGCAATATGATAAAAAAACCATCTTGTTATCCTCGATGGCAACAATACAATACGTGCCTTGCTGCCCCTACTGTCACTGGGAAAGGACACTGCAATATTGAACCCAAAGCTAAGCACTTCTCCCATTGCAAGAAAGATCAATCTAGTAGGCCAAACAAAACTGATAATTCGAAGAGACTTGCAAAGATAACCAATCATACATAAAAGAATTTAGAGAAGATTCAAATATTGTTCATAGATAATCTTGATCATAAACCCACAATTCATCGGTCTCAACAAACACACCGCAAAAAGAAGATTACATCGAATAGATCTCCATAAGAGAGGGGGAGAACATTATATTGAGATCCAAAAAGAGAGAAGAAGCCATCTAGCTAATAACTATGGACCCGAAGGTCTAAGGTAAACTACTCACACTTCATCGGAGAGGCTATGGCGTTGATGTAGAAGCCCTTCGTGATGGATGCCCCCTCCGGCGGAGCTCCGGAACAGGCCCCGAGATGGGATCTCGTGGATACAGAAATTTACGGTGGTGGAATTAGGGTTTTGGCTTCGTATCTGATCGTTTGGGGGTACGTAGGTATAAATAGGAGGAAGGAGTACGTCGGTGGAGCAACAGGGGGGCCACGAGGGTGGAGGGCCCGCTTGGGGGGGGGGGGGGGTAGGCGCACCCCCTACCTCGTGGCCTCCTCCTTTATTTCTTGACATAGGGTCCAAGTCTCCTGGATCATGTTCGGTGAGAAAGTCACGTTCCCGAAGGTTTCATTCTGTTTGGACTCCTTTTGATATTCCTTTTCTTCGAAACCCAAAAATAGGCAAAAACATCAATTCTGGGCTGGGCCTCCAGTTAATAGGTTAGTCCCAAAAATAATATAAAAGTGGATAATAAAGCCCAATAATGTCCAAAACAGTAGATAATATAGCATGGAGCAATCAAAAATTATAGATACGTTGGAGACGTATCAACATCTTCTTACTCTTGTCTGATGTCTTGTGGGCCACAAAGTCGTCCCACTGATCTCTGAGCTTCTCATACCGGCCGGTGAATTCTGGTGTCTCTTCTTTGTCAACAAACGATGTTTTCAGCTCATTCCTCCACCTATTGAATAGTTCTGCCATCTTCTTAAGAGTATGAGACTTGATCAATTGCTCTATAACTGGCTTCTCCGGACGATCCTCCTCTGGCGGTAGGGTGAAATTTGACTTCAGCGCGGTCCAAAGATCTTCTTTCTGCATATCGTTGACATAAGACATCTCAGGGTCATCTTTAGCCGGCTTATACCATTGGTGGATGCTGATCGGGATCTTATCCCTAACAAGAACCCCGCACTGAGTAGCAAATGCTTCCTTTGTCCGGATGGGTTCAATCGGCTTACCATCGCACGCGATTGCTGTGATCTCAAACCTTCCATCCGAGCGCAACTTTTTCTTTGGGCCTCGTTTCTTTACCGAAGTTGTGCTCGATCTGGAGGGCTAGAAAAAACAAGAAAGACGAGATTTATTAATTAATATGTGTACGTACCAGAAACAATTAATGCATCAATTAGCTATAGACAGCACATGCTTAATTAATATATATACCGGGCCGGACTCCGTTCGGTCACCGGAGCCGTCATCACGGTGTCCTTCTTCCACCGGCATTCGATCACCGGAGCCGTCATAAAGGTGTCCTTCTTCCACCGGCATTCGGTCACCGGAGCCATCATAATCAAGTCCTTCCTCCTCCATTGTTCGATCATCGTAGCCTGCTTCTTCACCCTGTCCTTCCAGACCATCGGTTTCCTTGAGAAACGACATGACGGCATCACTTCCGGCTGTGATTATGTTCCCCAACACTGCTTTTGTTGCTTCGTCTCAGGGGTGTTCCATAGTTTCTGCAAATATTTACAACATGGCAATTATTATTCAAACATGACAGATGGATATATTAGTGGCAAACGTAGAACTAGCTAGCTAATCACAACAAGGAATCATATTAGTGGCCTCGACGCTTCTCTAGGGTTTGGGGTGGCCTCGGCAACGCTTCAAGGGTTTGGGGTGGCCTCAACGACAACACTCTTTTAACTTGGTAAATTTGGGTGGCCTCGAGAGAGTCTATTGGGTAGGGGCGTGGCGGGAGGGGGTAGGAGACCGACATCATTTTTTCTAGGGTTTGGGTGTCCTCAAGTGTTTTCGTCCAGCGAGAGGGCCGGGTTTGGGGTGGCCTCGGCAACGCTTCAGGTTTGTCTAGCTAGTGTCAAAGGATTCAACAAAATCCCTTAGTGTTCCTCGACCATTGACCCCTCGACGACCCTCGCCCCTCGAACTATCGACGACCCTCGACCCCTCGGTGACCCTCGACCCTCTGCCCTAGTTCCCGACCCTCGACCGCTCGGCGATCCTCGACACCCTCATTCCCGATAAAAAAGAAGAAGAATAAAAGATGACAATAAGAAGGAATAGAGGAGTAGAAAAAAAATAGATTTCCACTCCTCTATTCCTTCTTCTTCTCCTCTTTTTTTCTTCTTCAGCCTCTTCTTATTTTTTCCGACGTCCCCCCTAATGTCATGTCCGACCCCCCCGCCTCATGTAATGTCCGATGGCCCCCCTCACATTAACAAAAAACTACCTTAAAAAAAGACTTGCTTCGCCGCGGGTGCTCGATCGGTGCGACGTGGACTCGGTGGAAACACTTTATTAAAATGCGCTGGTGGCCGGGCCGGGCGGTTTTCTTTTCCTTCTTCATTTTTCCTTTGTTTTTTCTTATATGTTTGTTTTCATTTTAACTCTATATTTCGTACATATGGAAAAAATAAAGTTTCTATACAAAAGTGCACAATTTTTATGAACAAATTACAACATCTGAATTAACTACACATCTAAATAAATATAACTACACATCTGAAATTTTCATAATCTTAAAACTAAACTAAACATAAACTAAAATAATCTAAAAAACATGTAAAAACATCTAAAAATAGCATCTAAAAACATCTGAAAAACACCTAAAAATCTAATAGCACGGCGCAAGGGCGGAGGGGCCGGCGCCGGCGCCGGCGGGGCAGGGCAGGGGCGCAGGAGCGTGGCGCAGGGGCGCGGGACAGGGGTGGGGCGCAGAAGCAGGCTGGGGCTCACAGGGAGCGGCGGGGCACAGTTGGCGGCGCATCGGGGCCGACAGGGGCGCGAGGGTTGACGCCGTTGTCGGGGCAGAGGGCGTCAGCGGCGATGTTGAGCAGCCTGACGGCATCGGTGGCGGCGGCAATGGCGATGTTGAACAGCCTGACGGCGTCGGTGGCGGCGGCGATGGCAAGGTGAGCAGGGGCGTCGGGCGGATACGGCGAGGAGAAGCAGGGGCATCGGGGGAGAAGAAGTGATGGATTTTGTCGAAACTGCTAAGTGTTTTCTTATATACCCAGGGCATTGGTACCGGTTCATGGCACCAACCGGGACCAATGCCACCTTTAGTCCCGGTTGGTGGCACCAACCAGGACCAAAAGTCTCTTTTCAGCAGCCCAAAGGGCGGGAAGCAGAGGCCTTTGGTCCCGGTTGGTGGCATCAACCGGGACTAAAGGGTGGGCATTGGTCCCGGTTGGTGCCACGAACCTATACCAATTCCCCCCTTTAGTCTCGGTTGGTGCCACCAACCCGGACCAAAGGCCTTGCACAGCGGCGTGGTGGTGGGAGTTTAGTCCCACCTCGCTAGTTGAGAGCGTTCGACACCTGTTTATAAGCTCGGTTGCCTCTTCCCTTTCGAACTCCTCTGAACTGCAGGCCTATGGGCCAAATGTAACACTTCTATGCCTATGGGCCTACTGGGCCTTCTGCGGGCCTGAATCCTGGCCCATGGATGGGTTTGTAGTCGTATTCGGGCCGTGGTGGCCTAGTAGGTGGCATTTTTTTTATTTTTTCTTAGTTTTTTTGTTTTATTTAGTTTTTTGTTTCTACATACAACAAAATACTTATTTGTTTTATTTTATTTTGTTTCTAATTACTTATTTTTTTATTTTATGATAGTTCTTTTTGCTATTAATGTTTGTAACAAAAAAGTTCTTTATGAAAATTCTTTTTTCTTTCAATGATTTTGAACAGAAACTCCATGGATGGGTTTTTAGTCGTATTCAGGCGGTGGTGGCCCAGTGGGTGGCAATTTTTTATGTTTTCTCAGTTTTTTTATTTTCTTTTTTGCTTTATTTATTTTGTTTTGTTTCTACTTACAACAAAATACTTATTTGTTTTATTTTATTTTGTTTCTAATTACTTATTTATTTTATGATAATTCTTTTTTCTATTAAAGTTGGAACAAAAAAAGTTCTTTATGAAAATTCTTTTTGCTTTTAATGATTTTGAACAGAAACTCCATAGTTTTTCTGTGTTCAAAATGCACCATTCAAAGCCATATCATCAATTTTCAACCCTTTCTGACTTCATTTGTTATTTTTCATGCATTTACTAATTATTTTGAGCTATTAGACCCTGAAATTGAAAAGCATTTCAAATGAACTCTGAAAAGGTTGAAAGTTGGCATCATATCATCATTTCATCCACATAGCATGTGCAAGAAAGTAGAGAGGGTTACGGCAAAAACTGGATGCACTTCATGTACAAAACAGACAATCTCTATCGAAGTATCAGGGTTTCATACGAAAACTCGTCTGTTACAAAGGGATTTCATTTTTTAACTTATTTGAACTCCATAGTTTTTCTGTGTTCAAAATACACAATTCAAAGCCACATCATCAATTTTCAACCCTTTCTGACTTCATTTGATATTTTTCATGCATTTACTGATTATTTTGAGCTATAAGACCCTGAAATTGAAGGCAACATATAGCTCTCATGAATAGATAAGTGACCAAATTAATAGAAGTTCATCATCACATTAAAAACAAAGTACATACATAGTTCTCATTGAACAAGATATAGCTCTCCAGAGCATCTAGTTAAACCATACATTGAAACTATGTAAAACCTTTCAATGCAACAAAAAATGCGATCATAATCACAACCAAGGTAAAAATTGATCCAACGGCATAATGATACCAAGCCTCGGTATAAATGGCATATTTTCCAATCTTTCTAATCTTCAACCGCATGGCATCCATCTTGATCTTGTGATCATCGACGACATCCGCAACATGCAACTCCAATCTCCTCAAATTTTTTATTTTTTCCTTCAGGTAATTGTTTTCTTCTTCAACTAAATTTAACCTCTCGACAATAGGGTCGGTAGGAATTTCCGGTTCAACTACCTCCTACATAAGTAAAATCTATGTCACATTGGTCGGCATAATTGTCATAAACAATAAATGAACCAAATAGTTATAAAAAGATAATATATACCACATCTGAATCATAGACAGGACGAGGGCCGACGGGGGCGGATACCAAAACCATCGCACTTTATAATAACAAGAAATAATAACAGTTAGAAAATTAGACAAGTATCTATCTAAAGTAAGAATTATTTTTTTTCAGAAAGAAGATAAGAACAAGAGGCTCACCACGGTGGTGCCGGCAACGAGATCGGCGCGGGCGATCGACGACGGTGAAGACGGCGACGGGACGTGACGGACCACTAAACCTATGCAAATCTCAGGGGAAATGGAGCTTGGAGGTCAAGCTTCGAGAGGAGAAATCTTAACAAGTGTGGCTCGGGCATTTCATGGAACACCTCATGTGCATAGGGGGTGAGCTAGAGCACCCAAATGCCCTCTCCTCGCCGGCCAGAAAAAACAGAGCACTGTGGAGTGCTCTGCTGCAGCGATGGGGTATATATAGGCAACTCATTTGTCCCGGTTCGTGGCTGGGACCGGGTCTAAAGCCTAGCCTTCTGTCCCGGTTCAAGCCAAGAACCGGGACCAATGGTTGTGGGCCAGGAGCAAGGCCCATTGGTCCCAGTTCGTGCCTAGAACTGGGACAAATGGGTCCATACGAACCGGGACCAATGCCCACGAGGCCCTGGCCGGCCCCCTGGGCTCACGAACTGGGACGAATGCCCCCATTGGTCACGTGTCGTGACTGAACCTGGACTAATTGGCTTGCCATGGCCGAACCAAAGCCCTGTTTTCTACTAGTGCCGCCAGCCTCGACATGTAGTACCAGCCTCTTGTCTCCACCAACGATGCCCGCACCGACACCATCATAACCGACGACCTCTATGCTCAGATGAGCAACTCTGATCAGTGCCTCGTTCTCTATAGCTCAGAGGGATCCGATAGGGGCTTCAAGTCCTCCGCCAATATAGCCTCTCGTGGCCGCGGCTCATCATGCTACCTTGGACCGCAACGTAGCAAGGGCAAGTCGTCTGGTGGTGGAAATAGCAAAGGCGACAACCCCTCCCGCAGCGGCGGCGGCAGGCGGCACTCCAACAGCAACAACAAGGGTCGCCATAGCGGCAAGCCTCGAGTAGGTCTGGACATCTCGCGTTGCCAAATTGATGGCAAGCCGGGCCACACCAAATGGGATAGCTAGTACCGCTACCAGGACAATGACGAATCTTCCCAATATGAGAAGGTCGCGGGGGCAGCACATGGATCCTATGGCACATATGCCAATTGCTATCTGGACAACGGCGTGATGCACCACATGATAACCCACAAGTATAGGGGATCGCAATAGTTTTCGAGGGTAGAATTTTCAATCCAAATTTATAGATTCGACACAAGGGGAGCCAAAGAATTTTTGTAAGTATTAGCAGTTGAGTTGTCAATTCAACCACACCTGTAGATTAAATATCTGCAGCAATGTGATCAGTAGCACAGTTATATGATAGTTTGATGGTAGTAGTAACAATAGCAGTGGTAACATGACAATAGTAACAGTTTTGTAGCAGTTGTAATAGTAGCAATCACAATAGTAACTTAGCAAGAACAATATATGGAAAACTCTTAGGCATTGGATCGGTGAATTCTTTGGACAATATTCATCATATAACAGTCATAACTTAGGGCAACACAGAACTAGCTCCAGTTCCTAAATATAATGTAGCATGTATTTCGTAAATAGTCATCCATGCTTATGGAAAAGAACTTCCATGACATCTTTTGTAGTACCCTCCCGCGGCAGCGGGTCCATAAGGGAACTAAGGGATATTAACACCTCCTTTTAATAGTGAATCGGAACAAAGCATTAACACATAGTGAATACATAAACTCCTCAAACTACGGTCATCACCAGAATGTATCCCAATTGTTGTCACCTTGAGGTTTACGGATCATAACACATAATAGGTGCATATGACTTGCAAGATTGGATCAAGAACATAGATATAATGATGAAAACATAAACGGTTTAGATACCAAATCATGACACTCGGGCCCTACTGACAAGCATTAAGCATGGCAAAGTCATAGCAACATCTATCTCATAACATAGAGGATACTAGGGATCAAGCACTAATAAAACTAACTCGATTACATGATGAATCTCATCCAACTCCTCAGTGACCAGCGAGCCTATGAAGGAATTACTCACTCCTGATGGGAAGCATCATGGAATTGGTGATAAAGGAGGGTTGGTGATAATGAAGAACGAATATTCCCCTCCTTAAATGGGCTCCAGATAAGGCATCCCGATAAAGAAGAGGAGGTGGCGGCGGCTCCGCATCGTGAAACGCGATGAAACTTACTCTCCTTTTTTTCTAGAAAAATAGGATTTTATATTGTTGGAATTAGGGTCAGAGGGGCCACGAAGGTCCCACCATCCACCAGGGCGCGCTTGGGGGTGTGTCCCACCCTAGTGTCTCGTGCCCAGCCAGGGCACCCCCTCCGGTGGTTCTTGATTCTTGTATTTTTTTATTTATTGGGAAATAATTCTTCAAAAAGTTTCGACCAAATCAGACAACTTTTATTTCTGCACAAAAACAACACCATGGTAGTTCTGCTGAAAACAACATTGGTCTAGGTTAGTTTCATTCAAATCATGCAAATTAGAGTCCAAAACATGACCAAATGTGTTAGGAAAAGTAGATACAATGGAGACGTATCAACTCCCCCAATCTTAACCCATTGTTTGTCCTCATGCAATTCGGTTGACAAACTAAAAGTGATAAAGAAAACCTTTTACGAATTTTTTTGTTCTTGTCTACATAAATATTCTTAAATAGCACCCAGGTTTTCAGCAAAGATCATGACTAACCATGTCAACAATAACTCTTACAAAATATATTTACCCAAATCAATGGTATAAGCAACTAGCGAGCAATAATAAAATATCTCGAATGCCAACAATTTCTCAAAACAATCATGATATAATATGACAATAGTGGTATCTCGCTAGCCCTTTCTGAGATCGCAAAACATAAATGCGGAGCACCTCCAAAGTTCAAGTAGCGACTAAACATTGTAATTCATGGTAGAGAAGATCCAGTCATGATGCATTCACATTAACTAAAAACAATGCTTGAGGATGATAATAGTGCTCTTAGGTCTGGCGCTTGTTTGAGAAGGTGAAGACTCAACATAAAATTAAATAGAGAGACCCTTCGCCGAGGGAAGCAGGGATTTGCAGAGGAGCCAGAGCTCAAGGTTTAAATCAGAGATAATTATAATTTTTGGAGGAACACCCTTCCTATGAACGTTACTACCAAGAGTTATCAATATCTTCCATGCTAAACAAATTAGCGGTGGTTCCCAAGCGGTAAAAGTAAAGGTTTAATCCCCTCCACCAACAAACACACTCCATAGCTAGCCGAATACATGGGTACCATCCATACCAATAACAGTCATGGGGGGTTGTTTAATTATTTGCAATTTTTGATTTCAGGAATGGGCATCCCTATTACCAGCCCCTTTCGTGCAAGGACGAGTGAATGAATAGTCATCGTGAGAATAACCTGCTTAGCATGGAAGATACTGATCACCCCATGTCGCTCCATGAGCAGTCCAGGCACATAAACATATGTTCATTTGAAATTTTAGAGGTAGCACATGCAAATTTACTTGGTACAACAGGGTAATACCGAATATAGGAAGATATGGTGGAATCATCTGGAATAACTTTAGTTTAAGGATTTTGATGCACAAGAAGTATTCTCGCTTAGTATAGGCGAAGGCTAGCAAATAGATTGAGAACTGGCCAGCTAGAGAGTAAAAACGGTCATGAACATGCACTATGAATAATTAACATTGAATACTAACATGAGTAAGATATAAACATCATGAACATAAATATCGTGGAAGCTAGTACCATTGAATACTACATTGCAATCATTTTGAATGCAAGTTGACACCCTAGATAATTCATTATCCACTCCTACCTAATTAAGCATGGCATGAGCAACTATAATCTCTAATTGTCATTGCAAATATCACTACTCACTGGTAGAAAAGGGGCCAGTAGTCCCGGTTCATAAGGGCCTTCTGTCCCGGTTCCTGAACCAGGACTAAAGGGTCGGTACTAATGCCCTGTTCCTTTAGTCCCGGTTCAATCCAGAACCGGGACTGATGGGCCTCCACGTGGCCTATGCGCGGAGCCCAAGCAGGAGACCCTTTGGTCCCGGTTGGTGGCACCAACCGGGACCAATAGGCATCCACGCGTCAGCATTTCTGTGGCAGGGGTTTTTGTTTTTTTTTGAAGGGCGCGGGGGGGGGGGGGGGGTTGGGGGTTTTTGGGGGTTAATTTAGGTGTTTCATATATTGTGTTAGCTAGCTATAATTAATAGAGAGAAGTGTCCTCTCTTATGTCCGTGCTTGGTCGACGCTACGTACTATACATACGTATAGAGAGGACTAGACACGCTAGCTACATGGGACGTGGGACGTGGATGTAGTGTCTGACACTACATCCACGTCCCACAAGTGACGTGGGCGTCGAAGCCCGCGCCACTTGTGGGACGTGGATGTAGTGTCCGACACCGACGGTACATGTATCTCACACTGACGATACTTTCTATTTAGGGTTTCTCCTCTACCGCTCGGCGACCCTCGACGACCCTCGTTTCCGATAAAATGAAGAGGAAGAAGAAGAAAAAAAAGAGAAGAAGAGAAGAAGAAGAAAAAAAGAGGAGAAGAATCGTTCCCGATAAAATAAAGGGGAAGAAGAAGAAAAAAAAGAGAAGAAGAGGAAGAAGAAGAAAAAAAGTAAAGGTTTCTCCTCTACCACTCGGTGACCCTCGACGACCCTCGTTCCCGATAAAATAAAGAGGAAGAAGAAGAAGAAAAAAGAGGAGAAGAAAAAATAGAGGAGAAGAACTCCTCTATTCTTTCTTCTCCTCTTTCTTTTTCTTCTTCCTCTTCTTTTTTTATCCTCTTCTTCCTCTCATGTTCGACGACCCTCGACCCCTCGGCGACCCTAGACCCCCTCTCGACCCCCTCATGTCGAAGTTATCGGGTAGGGGGTATATCGACAACGACATACCTGATACATACATACATACATACATATCACATGCATCCATACATATATGAACAAAATTAATATCTACTAATTAACAACCTAAATAAAAAAACTAATACATATAGGAAGAAGAAGAAAAAAGAAGAGAAGAAAGAATAGAGGAGAAGACTTCCTCTTCTTCCTCTCCTCTTATTCTCCCTCTTATTCCCCTTCTTCCTCGCCTCTCTCATGAATGTCCGACATTCTCGACCCCCCCCCACGTGTCGAAGAAAAAAAGAGGAGAAGAAGAAAGGAATAGAGGAGAAAAGAGAAAATAGAATATATATTCTATTTTTCTCTTCTTCTCCTCTATTCCTTTCTTCTTCTCCTCTTCATTTCTTCTTTTTTCTTCTTCTTATTTATTTCTCCTCGTCTTCCTCTCCCCTCTTCTTCTCCTTTCTTCCTCTTCTTATTTCCTTTTTCTTCTCATTCTTTTTCTTCTTATTCCTTCTTAAAAATACACGAAGTAGTATTGCTTTTTTTTTAAATAATGTTCAAATAGAAATTTTAGAAAAAAAGTAAAGGTTTTGCCTAATTCATTGTTCATATGAATATGTAAACATTTGCATATTTACAATAATCAATATCACCAAAAAATCTATGAACAGAAGAAAATACTATTTTTTTCTATTAATCTATCTTTTGCATACATATAGACACATACATATACTATACATATACATATAATCAGGAAGAAACATATATGAATTTGCAAAAAAATTAAAAACAGGGGGGAAGAGGTGGGCGGTGCCGGCCCTGACCAAAGCGAGAGGCGACGGCGGCGCGGGGCGGCGACGGCGAGGCAGAGGTGGGGCAGCGATGGCGTCGGGGTGGCGACGCGGGGCGGCGACGGCGTAGGGGCGCGACGCGGGGCGACGACGGCGTCGGGGCTGCGCGGGGAGGTGACAGCGACGGCGCGGGGTGGCGCGCGACGACGGAGTCGGGGCGGCGCGGGGTGGCGACGACGTTTGGACGACGCGGGACGGCGTCGGAGGCAGGGGCGACGACGGCGACGGCGAGGCGCAGAGGGGCAGCCTGGCGGCATCGGACGGGGAAGACGAACTGAATGGAAATTTTCACAAGTGCTAGTTATATAGTAAAGGAATTGGTCACGGTTCCTGGCACAAACCGTGACCAATGCCCCCCTTTAGTCCCGGTTGGTGCCACCAACCGGGACCAAAGGCCTATTTTCAGCAGCCCAAAGGGCGGGAAGCGGCGGCCTTTGGTCCCGGTTGGTAGAACCAACCGGGACTAAAGGGGGGCATTGGTCACGGTTCGTGTCACCAACCGTGACCAATGCCCCCCTTTAGTCCCGGTTGGTGCCACCAACCGGGACTAAAGGCCTTGTGCGGCTGCTGCGTGGAAAGTTTACTCCCACCTCGCTAGTTGAGAGGGGTGCGCAGTGGTTTATAAGCCCCACTGCTGCACCCCTCTCGAGCTCCTCTCCTTTGCAGGCTTACGGGCCTAATTGTCACTGCTATGCTTGTGGGCCTACTAGGCCTCCTGCGGGCCTGAATCCTGGCCCTTGGATGGGTTTGTAGTCGTATTCAGGCCGGGGGGGCCCAGTAGGTGGCATTTTTATTGTTTTATTGTTCTTTTATTTATTTTCTTTTGTTTTTTGCTTTATTTTTTAATTCTTTATGCTTTTAGTTTTAGAAAAATTATAAACTTTTTGTTAATGCCATTAGTTTTCAAATTTGAAAACACTTTTCTGTTTTCTTTGTTGCTTTATTTATTTTATTTTGTTTCTAGTTACAACAAAATACTTATTGTTGCTATTTTCTTCAAGTTTTTTGGTTTGTTTTCTGCATTATTTATTTTATTTAGTTTTTTTGCTTTATTTTTTTATTACTTTTGCTTTTAGTTTTAGAAAAATTATAAACTTTCTGTTAGTGCCATTAGTTTTCAAATTTGAGAACACTTTTTTAGTTTTTTATTTTCTTTGTTGCTTTATTTATTTTATTTTGTGATTAACTTTACTATAAAAATAGTTTTTTCCCAGTTTTTTTGATTTTTTTTTGCATTATTTTTGTTTTTTGTTTTTTGCTTTAATTTTTAATTCTGTTTGCTTTTAGGTTAGCAAAATTATAAACTTTCTGTTAGTGCCATTAGTTTTAGAAAAATTATAAACTTTCTGTTAGTGCCATTAGTTTTCAAATTTGAATAGTTAAAAATTGAATTCTTTGAAAATTGTTTGAATCACATGTTTGTGATTAACTTACTAAAAAAATGAGAATAGATGCGCTTATAGAGAAAATTCAACCTAAATTCCTAGTAAATTTCTATGAATTTCAGAGAAATTCACTATGAATTTAGGTTAAACTTTTCTCTATTAGGGCATCTATTTTCACTTTGAGAGGAGCTCAACAAGGCAGAGAGGGAAGGGCTTATAAACCGGTGTGAGCCCCCTTCGGTTGGTGAGGTGGGACTAAACTCTGCCCGCAACGAGGACCAACCCTTTAGTCCCGGTTTGTGGCACAAACCGGGACTAATGGTCATGGGCCAGGGGCAAGGAGCAAAATTATAAACTTTCTGTTAGTGCCATTAGTTTTAGAAAGTTGAAAGTTGAAAGTTGGCATGGGCCAGGGACTAATGGTCATGGTATTACGAGGGCCGAACCATAAGACATGAAAGCATTTCAAATGAACTCTGAAAAACTTGAAAGTTGGCATGGTATCATAATTTCACCCACATAGCATGTGCATGTACAAAACGGACAATGGTAGCATTTTCGTGTGTTACAAAGTTGGCATGGTATCATCATAATAGTTGCGGGAGAAATTCTTCACTTTTTCTTCGCTTGTGTCATTTGCTTATTGCGCCGTAACCATGGATAATCTTCATTGTTTATCAGGATGCTTGGGTCAGCCTTGACATTGAAGGGAGGAATTTCATGAAACTTTTCATAATCTTCAGACATGTCTGTCTTGCCGTCCACTCCCAGGATGTCCCTTTTTCCTGAAAGAACTATGTGGCACTTTGGCTCATCGTATGATGTATTCGCTTCCTTATCTTTTCTTTTTCTCGGTTTGGTAGACATGTCATTCACATAGATAACCTGTGCCACATCATTGGCTAGGACGAACGGTTCGTCAGTGTACCCAAGATTTTTCAGATCCACTGTTGTCATTCCATACTGTGGGTCTACCTGTACCCCGCCGCCTGACAGATTGACCCATTTGCACTTAAACAAAGGGACCTTAAAATCAGGTCCGTAGTCAATTTCCCATATGTCCACTATGTAACCATAATATGTGTCCTTTCCGCTCTCGGTTGCTGCATCAAAGCGGACACCTCTGTTTTGGTTGGTGCTCTTTTGATCTTGGGCGATCGTGTAAAATGTATTCCCATTTATCTTGTATCCTTTGTAAGTCAATACAGTCAAAGATGGTCCCCTGGACAACAAGTACAACTCATCACAAACAGTGTTGTCACCTCTGAGACGTGTTTCCAACCAACTGCTGAAAGTCCTGATGTATTCACATGTAATCCAGTCGTCGCACTGCTCCGGGTGTTTGGAGCGCAGACTGTTCTTGTGTTCATCGACATACGGGGTCACCAAGGTAGAGTTCTGTAGAACTGTGTAGTGTGCTTGAGACCAAGAATATCCGTCCCTGCATATTATTGAGTCTCTTCCAAGAGTGCCTTTTCCAGTCAGTCTCCCCTCATACCGCGATTTAGGGAGACCTATCTTCTTAAGGCCAGGAATGAAGTCAACACAAAAACCGATAACATCCTCTCTTTGATGGCCCATGGAGATGCTTCCTTCTGGCCTAGCGCGGTTACGGACATATTTCTTTAGGACTCCCATGAACCTCTCAAAGGGGAACATATTGTGTAGAAATACGGGCCCCAGGATGACAATCTCGTCGACTAGATGAACTAGGACGTGTGTCATGATATTGAAGAAGGATGGTGGGAACACCAGCTCGAAACTGACAAGACATTGCACCACATCACTCCTTAGCCTTGGTATGATTTCTGGATCGATCACCTTCTGAGAGATTGCATTGAGGAATGCACATAGCTTCACAATGGCTAATCGGACGTTTTCCGGTAGAAGCCCCCTCAATGCAACCGGAAGCAGTTGTGTCATAATCACGTGGCAGTCATGAGAATTTAGGTTCTGAAACTTTTTCTCTGGCATATTTATTATTCCCTTTATATTCGACGAGAAGCCAGTCGTGACCTTCATACTGAGCAGACATTCATATAAGATTTATTTCTCTTCTTTCGTAAGAGCATAGCTGGCAGGACCTTTATACAGCATCGGAGGCATGCCGTCTTTTTCGTGCAAACGTTGCAGGTCCTCCCGTGCCTCAGGTGTATCTTTTGTCTTCCCATACACGCCCAAGAAGCCTAGCAGGTTCACGCAAAGGTTCTTCGTCACGTGCATCATGTCGATTGAAGAGCGGACCTCTAGGTCTTTCCAGTAGGGTAGGTCCCAAAATATAGATTTCTTCTTCCACATGGGTGCATGTCCCTCAGCGTCATTCGGAACAGCCAGTCCACCGGGACCCTTTCCAAAGATTACGTAGTGTAAATCATTGACCATAGCAAGTACGTGATCACCGGTACGCATGGAGGGCTTCTTCCGGTGATCTGCCTCGCCTTTGAAATGCTTGCCTTTCTTTCGACATTGATGGTTGGTCGGAAGAAATCGACGATGGCCCAGGTACACATTCTTCCTGCATTTGTCCAGGTATATACTTTCAGTGTCATCTAAATAGTGTGTGCATGCGTGGTATCCTTTGTTTGTCTGTCCTGAAAGGTTACTGAGAGCGGGTCAATCGTTGATGGTCACGAACAGCAACGCCTTAAGGTTAAATTCCTCCTGTCTGTGCTCATCCCACGTACGTACACCGTTTCCATTCCACAGCTGTAAAAGTTCTTCAACTAATGGCCTTAGGTACACATCAATTTCGTTGCCGGGTTGCTTAGGGCCTTGGATGAGAACTGGCATCATAATGAACTTCCGCTTCATATAGTCACGGGCCAGGTGCTGTGATTGCTGCTCTGCTCCCCGAAAGGATTAATGCCATCCGCGCTTAAAGAAAACCATACATTCCTTGGGTCCTTTGCAAACTCATCCTAGTACTTTCTCTCGATTTTTCTCCACTGCGACCCGTCAGCGGGAGCTCTCAACTTCCCATCTTTCTTTCGGTTCTCACTGTGCCATCGCATCAACTTGGCATGCTCTTCGTTTCTGAACAGACGTTTCAACCGTGGTATTATAGGAGCATACCACATCACCTTCGTAGGAACCCTCTTCCTGAGGGGCTCGCCGTCAACATCACCAGGGTCATCTCGTCTGATCTTATACCGCAACGCACCGCATACTGGGCATGCGTTCAGATCCTTGTATGCACCGTGGTAGACGATGCAGTCATTAGGGCATGCATGTATCTTCTCCACCTCCAATCCTAGAGGGCATACGACCTTCTTTGCTGCGTATATACTGTCGGGCAATTCGTTATCCTTTGGAAGCTTCTTCTTCAATATTTTCAGTAGCTTCTCAAATCCTTTGTCAGCCAAAGCATTCTCTGCCTTCCACTGCAGCAATTCCAGTACGGTACCGAGCTTTGTGTTGCCATCTTCGCAATCGGGGTATAACCCTTTTTTGTGATCCTCTAACATGCGATCGAACTTCAGCTTCTCCTTTTGACTTTCGCATTGCGTCCTTGCATCGACAATGACCCGGCGGAGATCATCATCATCGGGCACATCGTCTGGTTCCTCTTGATCTTCAGCAGCTTCACCCGTTGCAGCATCATTGGGCACATCGTCTGGTTCCTCTTGATCTTCACCAGCTCCCCCCGTTGCGGCATCACCGTATTCAGGGGGCACATAGTTGTCATCGTACTCTTCTTCTTCGCCGTCTTCCATCATAACCCCTATTTCTCCATGCCTCATCCAAACATTATAGTGTGGCATGAAACCCTTGTAAAGCAGGTGGGAGTGAAGGATTTTCCGGTTAGAGTAAGACCTCGTATTCCCACATTCAGTGCATGGACAACACATAAAACCATTCTGCTTGTTTGCCTCAGCCGCATCGAGAAACTCATGCACGCCCTTAATGTACTCGCAGGTGTGTCTGTCAACGTACATCCATTGCCGGTTCATCTGCATGCATTATATATAATTAAGTGTCCAAATTAATAGAAGTTCATCATCACATTAAAACCAAAGTGCATACATAGTTCTCATCTAACAACATATAGCTCTCCAGAGCATCTAATTAATTAAACCATACATTGAACCTATGTAAAACATTTCAACGCGAACACAACTGCGATCATAATTGGAACCAAGGTAACAATTGATCCAATGGCATAATGATACCAAGCCTCGGTATGAATGGCATATTTTCTAATCTTTCTAATCTTCAAGCGCATTGCATCCATCTTGATCTTGTGATCATCGACGACATCCGCAACATGCAACTCCAATATCATCTTCTCCTCCTCAATTTTTTTATTTTTTCCTTCAACAAATTGTTTTCTTCTTCGACTAAATTTAACCTCTCGACAATAGGGTCGGTTGGCATTTCCGATTCACATACATCCTACATAAATAAAATCTATGTCACGTTGGTCGGCATAATTTTCTTAAACAATAAATGAACCAATAGTTATAAAGATAATATATATGCCACATCCGAATCATAGATAGGACGAGGGCCGACGGGGGCGGATACCAAAACCATTGCACTATATAAGATGCAATAATAAAAGTAAGAAAATAATACAAGTAAGAATATTTTTCCTTTCAGAAAGAAGATAAGAACAAGAGGCTCACCACGGTGGTGCCGGCGATGAGCTCGGCCCGGGTGATCGACGGCGGTGAAGACGGGGACGGGGCGTGACGGACCGCTAAACCTAGACAAATATTATGGAAAATGGAGCTTGGAGGTCGAGCTTGGAGAGGAGAAAGCTTAAGTAGTGTGGCTCGGGCATTCCATCAAACACCTTTTGTGCATAGGAGGTGAGCTAGAGCACCACCAAGCCCTCTCCCCCTCGGCCAGAGAAAAATAGAGCACTGGGGTGCTCTGCTCGCGAGCGAGGGGTATATATAGGCACCTCATTGGTCCCGGTTGGTGACATGAACCGGGACTAAAGGGGAGCCTTTGGTCCCGGTTCAAGCCATCAACCGGGACCAATGGTGGTGGGCCAGGAGCGAGGCCCATTGGTCCCGGTTCATCCCACCAACCGGGACCAAAAGGTCCAGATGAACCGGGACCAATGGCCCACGTGGCCCAGCCGGCCCCCTGGGCTCACGAACCAGGACCAATGCCCACATTGGTCCCGGTTCTAGACTGAACCGGGACTAATGGGCTGACCCGGCCTGGACCTAAGCCCTGTTTTCTACTAGTGACTAGAGAAAAGCCTAGCAGTAGAGTGGGTTTTTGGCCTAGCAGTAGCGCGGGGTGCCGCGCTACTGATAAGGCGCTACAGCTAAAGGTTAGCAGTTGCGTGAGTCCACACACGCTACTGCTATAAGTACTTAGTAGTAGAGAGTTTTCTGTAACGCGCTACTGGTAAGTACTAGCAGCGCGCCTCTTGATACGTCCATTTTGCATCATGCTTTTATATCAATATTTATTGCATTATGGGCTGTTATTACACATTATGCCACAATACTTATGCCTATTCTCTCTTATTTTACAAGGTTTACATGAAGAGGGAGAATGCCGGCAGCTGGGATTCTGGGCTGGAAAAGGAGCAAATATAAGAGACCTATTCTGCACAGCTCAAAAAGTCCTGAAACTTTTGATACTTGAACAATTCTACCAAAATTAGGAAAAATAAACAATTTTCATAGGAAGACAGTGCAAAAAGAGTCAGAACCATTTAACGTTCCAGCTAAAAATTTAAAATCGTGCACTACAGCCAAAGTTTCTGTCCTGCACCATACAAACCATCAAGCAAATGTAAACATCCTAAAGGCAAACCTTGGCACATTATTTTTATAATACAATGGAATTGTACAAGGGGATAATTATTTTTGTTGAAAAGTTTATGTAATCAAGATTCACAAAGTTTCAGTGAGCATGAACAAAGTTCAAGGAGCTCTCCCACTTCAACCATGCTTGCCTTTCTCACTTTCACTTTCCTTTTTGAAAAGTTTTGGGTTCCCCTCTTTATTTTTGTTGTTTTCAAACTATATGAAAGCACTCAACAGAAATAAATGAATCTCTAAAACTTCCGGATTGTCTCCCTGGCAGCGCTTTCTTTAAAGCCATTAAGCTAGGCATATAGTGCTCAAGTAGTGAATCCACCGGATCCCAAGGTATATCAAAGCCAATTTGAATCAACAATGGTTTGTAATTTAGTAGTGAGCACAAAGTAACATATATCAAGAAGTGACAAATTCTAACTCTCTTCCTATGCATCGGCATGTCATAAAAGAACAATTCATGCACACCTAGTAAAGTCCAATGCATAGTATAAACAGTTTCTTGCAGTTCTATCATATTGGAAACATAGAGAGGTGGAGATATAGTTCCTCTCTCATAATAATTGCAAGTAGGAGCAGCAAGCACATGCATATTATACTGATCAAAATCATCATGTGTAGTAGTAAAAGGCAACCCATCAATGTAATCCTTAATAAGTGCAAACTTCTCCGATATAGTGTAGTTGGGAGAATTCAAAAAGATAATAGGACTATCATGTGTAGGTGCAATAGCAACAATTTCATGTTTAACATAAGGAACTATAGCAAGTTCATCTCCATAAGCATAATTCATATTGGCATCTTGGCCATAAGCATAGCAAGCATCATCAAAAAGGGATATTTCAAAAGGATCGACGGGATCATAGCAATTTTCATAGCATTCATCCTTCGGTAAGCACGAAGGGGAATTAAAAAATGTATGAGTTGAAGAGTTACTCTCATTAGAAGGTGGCCACGGGTGATCAATCCGCTCTTCCTCCTTTTGTTCTTCGCTCTCCTCCTCATCTTTTTCATCCCATGAGCTCATAGTGTCATCAACTTCTTCTTCCATAGATTCCTGCAAAATATTAGTCTCTTCTTGGACAGCGGAGACTTTCTTAATAAGTGCATTAATTTCATAATTGTATTCATAATTCTCATAGCAATATTTGAGGATAGCTAAATTTTCAGATCTATGACAAGCATAATCAATATCAACAAACTCTTTAAACATAGATTCAATTTCATAAGCACCCATAAAAGCAACAAATTCTTCTATTTGTTCCACATCATAGTAATCATATATGGCTCTAGCATAAGAAGGCAAGGTTTCATTATCATTAAATTCACATGAAAAGGGAAGGTGTGGAGCCTTCACCTTAGAGCAACAAGTATAATCATATTCCACGCATAGTTGTCTAGCATACCACTTCAATATATGAATTTGATCCCATAATAGTTTCCCTTTTTGTGTCAAGCGGTAATCCCTAAAGTATTCATGTTGATCCAACGTTACTCCCATTACATAATTAAATGGGGTTTTCTCAGGATTATTAAAGTAGTATAAAATATCTTTCACATAACCAGCATCGAGGGTTTTAGGAGGTTCCCCATCTCCATGAGTAGCAAGTACACCTAATTTTTTTGGTATTTCGTGTTCCATATCCATAACTAAAGATAAAGAACAACTAAGACCGGTAAATAAAAATTACTTAGTGATAAAGCAAACAAGCACACACGAGAATATTCACCCCACGCTATTGCTCCCCGGCAACGGCGCCAGAAAAAGGTCTTGATAACCCACAAGTATAGGGGATCGCAACAGTTTTCGATAAGTAACAGTGTCGAACCCAACGAGGAGCTAAAGGTAGAACAAATATTCCCTCATGTTCTATCGACCAACGATACAACTCTACGCACGCTTGACGTTCGCTTTACCTAGAACAAGTATGAAACTAGAAGTACTTTGTAGGTGTTGTTGGATAGGTTTGCAAGAAAGTAAAGAGCACGAAAATAAAACTAGGGGCTGTTAAGGTAAATAAGCAACTAAAGTAAATATAGCGAGTGTGGAAAAGTGGTGGTAGGAGTTGTGAAATTGTCCCTTAAGCAATTGACTACTTTACTAGACCCACAGCAAGTATTATGTGGGAGAGGCCACTGCTAGCATGTCATTCCTGACTTGGAATTCTATGCACTTATGATTGGAACTATTAGCAAGCATCCGCAACTACTAATGTTCATTAAGGTAAAACCCAACCATAGCATTAAGATATATTGGTCCCCCTTCAATCCCGTATGCATCAATTTCTATGCTAGGTTGAAGCTTATGTCACTCTTGCCCTCCAATACATAGTCCTATCAACATACAACTAACCCTATGGTGTGATCCACGCGCGCGCTCATATGATGGGCACCAAAGGACAGCAACATAACCACAAGAAAATTAAATCAATCATAGCAATTCATCAACCATCGACAGGACAACGAAAATCTACTCAGACATCATAGGATGGCAACACATCATTGGATAATAATATGAAGCATAAAGCACCATGTTCAAGTAGAGGGTACAGCGGGTTGCGGGAGAGTGGACCGCTGTAGATAGAGGGGGGAAGGTGATGGAGGTGTTGGTGAAGATGGCGGAGGTGTTGCTGAAGATCGCGGTGATGACGATGATGGCCACGGCGGCGTTCCGGCGCCACCAGAGGAGAGGTGGAGAGTGGCCCCCTTCTTCCTCTTCTTCCTTGACCTCCTCCCTAGATGGGAGAAGGGTTTCCCCTGTGGTCCTTGGCCTCCATGGCATGGGAGGGGCGAGAGCCCCTCCGAGATTGGATCTATCTCTCTGTTTCTCTCTGGTTCCGCGTTCTGTTCTGGCTCTGTTTCACCGTTTCGTATATATATGGAGATCCGTAACTCCGATTGGCCTGAAACCTTCGCCGTGATTTTTTTTTCGAATATTAGCTTTCTTGCGGCAAAAGAAGAGCGCCAAATGCCTTACGGTGGGCTCACGATGGTAGGGGGCGCGCCCTAAGGGGGGGCGGGCGCCCCCCTGCCTCGTGACCACCCCGGGCACTGGTTCGCATTGATTTTCCTTCCGAATTTTCCATATTTTCCAAAAATAAGCTCCACCCGTTTTTATCCCGTTTGGACTCCGTTTGATATGGATATTCTGCGAAACCAAAAACATGCAACAGATAGGAGCTGGCACTGGGCACTGGATCAATATGTTAGTCCCAAAAATGGTATAAAAAGTTGCCAAAAGTATATGAAAGTTGAATAATATTGGCATGGAACAATCAAAAATTATAGATACGACGGATACGTATCAATAATTTGTAATGAGCAACAAGTAACAAAAGTAAATAAAGTGCAGCAAGGTGGCCCAATCCTTTTTGTAGCAAAGGACAAGCCTGGACAAACTCTTATATAGAGAAAAGCGCTCCATGGACACATGGGAATATCGTCAAGCTAGTTTTCATCACGCTCATATGATTCGCGTTCGGTACTTTGATAATTTGGTATGTGGGTGGACCGGTGCTTGGGTACTGCCCTTACTTGGACAAGCATCCCACTTATGATTAACCTCTATTGCAAGCATCCGCAACTACAACAAAAGTATTAAGGTAAACCTAACCATAGCATGAAACATATGGATCCAAATCAGCCCCTTACGAAGCAACGCATAAACTAGGGTTTAAGCTTCTGTCACTTTAGCAACCCATCATCTACTTATTGGTATGATCTAGTCCGTGAGCTATATAATAAAGATTAGTCTTGAGTCAAGGTCTTGATTGTTTGCCATGATCCTAAGTGAATAAAAGAAAAGAGAAAGAAATAAAAAGAAACAAAGAGATTATATGGATCTCATGGAGAGTAATGAGCTCACATAGAAAAAGTATGATGAATAAAAATTGTTGAGGGTTAACAAACATAGTTTTGGTCATCGTTGCAATTAATTGGAAGTAATAAAGAAAGAGAGGTCTTCACATATAGATATACTATCTTGGACATCTTTTATGATTGTGAGCACATATTAAAATATGACATGCTAAAGAGTTGACGTTGGACAAACAAGACAATGTAATGGGTTATGTTTTCTTACATCTAAGATCAATTATATTGTCATGGATCATCCAACATGGTTGAGCTTGCCTTTCCCCCTCGTGCTAGCCAAATTCATCGCACCAAGTAGAGATACTACTTGTGCTTCCAAATACCCTTAAACCAGTTTTGCCATGAGAGTCCACCATACCTACCTATGGATTGAATAAGATCCTCCAAGTAAGTTGTCGTCGGTGCAAATCAATAAAAATTGCTCTTTTAATATGTATGACTTATTAGTGTGGGAGAAAATAAGCTTTATACGATCGTGTGATATGGAAGAAATAAAAGCGACAGACTGCATAATAAAGGTCCATATCACAAGTGGCAATATAAAGTGACGTTCTTTCGCATTAAGATTTTATGCATCCAACCATAAAAGCGCATGACAACCTCTGCTTCCCTCTGCGAGGGGCCTATCTTTTACTTTTATCTCCTACTTTGCATAAGAGTCATGGTGATCTTCACCCTTCCTTTTTACATTTCATCCTTTGGCAAGCACGGTATGTTGGAAGGATCCTGGTATATATGGCTAATTGGATGTGAGTTTTCATGAACTATTACTATTGACATTACCCTTGAGGTAAAACGTTGGGAGGCAAAACTATAAGCCCCTATCTTTCTCTGTGTCCGATTAAAATTCTATACCCACAAGTATTGCGTGAGTGTCAGCAATTGTGAAAGACTATATGATAGTTGAGTATGTGGACTTGCTGAAAAGCTCTTATATATTGACTCTTTCCTATCTTATGATAAATTGCAATTGCTCCAATGACTGAGATTATAGTTTGTTAGTTTTCACTGAAGTTTACGACTCATACTTGAAATTGTGATTGAATTATTACTCTAGCATAAGAAATTATATGATAAGAATTATGTAAGTTGTTGTTCTAAGAATGATCATGATGCCCTCATGTCCGTATTTTAATTTTATCGACACCTCTATCTCTAAACATGTGGACATATTTTTCGATTTCGGCTTTTCGCTTGAGGACAAGCGAGGTCTAAGCTTGGGGGAGTTGATACGTCCATTTTGCATCATGCTTTTATATCAATATTTATTGCATTATGGGTTGTTATTACACATCATGTCACAATACTTATGCCTATTCTCTCTTATTTTACAAGGTTTACATAAAGAGGGAGAATGCCGGCAGCTGGGATTCTGGGCTGGAAAAGGAGCAAATGTTAGAGACCTATTCCGCACAGCTCCAAAAGTCCTGAAACTTCATGGAACACGTTTTCAGAATATATAAAAAATACTTTGCGGAAGAAACTCACCAGGGGGGCCACACCCGGCCCACGAGGGTGGGGGCGCGCCCTACCCCCTGGGCGCGTCCCCCTACCTCGTGGCCCCGTGGTGGCCCTCCGGTGACCATCTTCTGCTATATGAAGTCTTTCGATGGGAAAAAAAAAGAAGCCATCTTCTCGGACGAAACTCCGCCACCACAAGGCGGAACCTTAGCGGAACCAATCTAGGGCCCTGGCGGAGCTGTTCGGCCAGGGAAACTTCCCTCCCGGAGGAGGAAATCATCGCCATCGTCATCACCAACGCTCCTCTCATTAGGAGAGGGCAATCTCCATCAACATCTTCATCAGCACCATCTCCTCTCAAAACCCTAGTTCATCTCTTGTATCCAATTCTTGTCTCTAAGTCTGGGATTGGTGCTAGTAGGTTGCTAGTAGTGTTAATTACTCCTTGTAGTTGATGCTAGTTGGTTTAATTGGTGGAAGATCATATGTTCAGATCCTATATGCATATTAATACCCCTCTGATTATGAACATGTTTATGCATTGTGAGTAGTTACTTTTGTTCCCGAGGACATGGGAGAAGTCTTGCTATTAGTAGTCATGTGAATTTGGTATTCGTTCGATATTTTGATGAGATGTATGTTGTCTCTCCTCTAGTGGTGTTATGTGAATGTTGACTACATGACACTTCACCATTGTTTGGGCCTAGAGGAAGGCATTGGGGAGTAATAAGTAGATGATGGGTTGCTAGAGTGACAGAAGCTTAAACCCTAGTTTATGCGTTGCTTCGTAAGGGGCTGATTTGGATCCATATGTTTCATGCTATGGTTAGGTTTACCTTAATACTTTTGTTGTAGTTGCGGATGCTTGCAATAGAGGTTAATCATAAGTGGGATGCTTGTCCAAGTAAGGGCAGTACCCAAGCACCGGTCCACCCACATACCAAATTATCAAAGTACTGAACGCGAATCATATGAGCGTGATGAAAACTAGCTTGACGATATTCCCATGTGTCCATGGAGCGCTTTTCTCTATATAAGAGTTTGTCCAGGCTTGTCCTTTGCTACAAAAATGATTGGGCCACCTTGCTGCACTTTATTTACTTTTGTTACTTGTTGCTCATTACAAATTATTGATACGTCTCTGTCGTATCTATAATTTTTTATTGTTCCATGCCAATATTATTCAACTTTCATATACTTTTGGCAACTTTTTATACCATTTTTGGGACTAACATATTGATCCAGTGCCCAGTGCCAGTTCCTATCTGTTGCATGTTTTTGGTTTCGCAGAATATCCATATCAAACGGAGTCCAAACGGGATAAAAACGGACGGAGCTTATTTTTGGAAAATATTGAAAATTCGGAAGGAAAATCAACGCGAACCAGTGCCCGAGGTGGTCACGAGGCAGGGGGCGCCCGCCCTCCCTTAGGGCGCGCCCCCTACCCTTGTGAGCCCACCGTAAGGCGTTTGGCGCTCTTCTTTTGCTGCAAGAAAGCTAATATTCAGAAAAAAATCACGGCGAAGGTTTCAGGCCAATCGGAGTTACGGATCTCCATATATATACGAAACGGTGAAACAGAGCCAGAACAGAACGCAGAACCAGAGAGAAACAGAGAGATAGATCCAATCTCGGAGGGGCTCTCGCCCCTCCCATGCCATGGAGGCCAAGGACCATAGGGGAAACCCTTCTCCCATCTAGGGAGGAGGTCAAGGAAGAAGAGGAAGAAGGGGTCCACTCTCCCCCTCTCCTCCGGTGGCGCCGGAACGCCGCTGTGGCCATCATCATCATCATCGCGATCTTCACCAACACCTCCGCCATCTTCACCAACATCTCCATCACCTTCCCCCTCTATCTACAGCGGTCCACTCTCCCGCAACCCGCTGTACCCTCTACTTGAACATGGTGCTTTATGCTTCATATTATTATCCAATGGTGTGTTACCATCCTATGATGTCTGAGTAGATTTTCGTTGTCCTATCGGTGGTTGATGAATTGCTATGATTGATTTAATTTTCTTGTGGTTATGTTGCTGTCCTTTGGTGTCCATCATATGAGCGCGCGCGTGGATCACACCATAGGGTTAGTTGTATGTTGATAGGACTATGTATTGGAGGGCAAGAGTGACATAAGCTTCAACCTAGCATAGAAATTGATTCATACGGGATTGAAGGGGGACCAATATATCTTAATGCTATGGTTGGGTTTTACCTTAATGAACATTAGTAGTTGCGGATGCTCGCTAATAGTTCCAATCATAAGTGCATAGAATTCCAAGTCAGGAATGACATGCTAGCAGTGGCCTCTCCCACATAATACTTGCTATGGGTCTATTAAGTAGTCAATTGCTTAAGGGACAATTTCACAACTCCTACTACCACTTTTCCACACTCGCTATATTTACTTTAGTTGCTTCTTTACCTTAACAGCCCCTAGTTTTATTTTCGTGCTCTTTACTTTCTTGCAAACCTATCCAACAACACCTACAAAGTACTTCTAGTTTCATACTTGTTCTAGGTAAAGCGAACGTCAAGCGTGCGTAGAGTTGTATCGTTGGTCGATAGAACTTGAGGGAATATTTGTTCTACCTTTAGCTCCTCGTTGGGTTCGACACTGTTACTTATCGAAAACTGTTGCGATCCCCTATACTTGTGGGTTATCAAGACCTTTTTCTGGCGCCGTTGCCGGGGAGACAACTAGATCATACCAATAACTTTTATTCTACTAGATCAAGATATTACCAAAAGTATCGAACTAAAAAAAAACGGTAAAGATAAAAGTGATGGTGATACGATACCGGGGCACTCCCCCAAGCTTGGCAGTTGCCAAGTGGAGTGCCCATACCAGATACTCAATTCTTCTTTGTTGGTGGAGACGGTGGTGATTTTGTTGATGGTGTAGGCTTGTCGTCCTTCTTCCAAGGCATAGGCTCTCCATCATAGAAGGATGACCGAGTCTCCTGGAACCTCAAATCTGCAGCCAAACTCATCCTTTTGAATCTATATTCATACCCACAGCTTTGATTTTGCAGGTCATAGATCTGGGCTTGGAGGTGCTCGTTTTTCTCATGAAGCTTGAAGATCGCCTCCACAATGTCCTTGACGTCCATCTTGTGGTTGTTGGTGAACTCCATGATCATACTGTGATTTAAATCGAGTCCACGCTCCACCATCTCCAGACACTTGAAAAATTCTTGCTCCAATGCCTCGAGCCTTGCCTCCGTGCTTCCGGTCTTCCTTGGTCCCTCAGCATCGCGGATGTGCAACAACCCCTCATGAATCTCAATGGTTTGAGGGTGTTGTAGCACTTCTGCGAGGTAGGGGTTGATGACCTTCTCGAAGAACTGGTCCTTGGGGGCGCTTGAAGACGACATGACGACCTGGATCTGTCAGGAAAACAACTCGAAATGAAAACAGGAGATTTTTGCGTGATACGGGAGTCAAAACCTCTGGGAGATTATATAATGAATTTTTACCGACCAATACGTGTCGTGTATGAAAATGGAGTCCGGAGAGCATACGAGGTGCCCACGAGGTAGGGAGCGCGCCTAGTAGGGTAGGGCGCGCCCTCCACCCTCGTGTAGCCCTCGTGTCCTTCCCGGACTGCTACTTATTTTTCTATTTTTCTAAATATTCCAAAATGGAGAAATATTGCCCTAAACACTGTTTTGGAGTTGGTTTACTTACCATACCAAATGCCTATTCCTTTTTGGAGTCTGAAACGTTCCGGAAAGTGTCCCTTATGTATTCCTCCGGGGTTACGGTTTCAATAATATTGGTTTCAACATTTATGGGATTACCTGAGATATAATGTTTGATTCTTTGACCGTTCACCACCTTCGGATTTGTGCCTTCAAAGTTGTTGATTTTTATGGCACCGGAATGATAGACCTCCTCGATAACGTAAGGACCTTCCCATTTAGAGAGAAGTTTTCCTGCAAAAAATCTTAAACGAGAGTTGTATAGCAATACATAATCACCTACATTAAACTCACGCTTTTGTGTTGTTTTGTCATGCCATCTTTTAACTTTTTCTTTAAACAACTTGGCATTTTCATAGGCTTGGGTTCTCCATTCATCAAGTGAGCTAATATCAAATAACCTCTTCTCACCGGCAAGTTTGAAATCATAATTGAGTTCTTTAATAGCCCAATATGCTTTGTGTTCTAGTTCGAGAGGTAAGTGACATGCTTTTCCATAAACCATTTTATATGGAGACATACCCATAGGATTTTTATATGCAGTTCTATAGGCCCATAATGCATCATCAAGTTTCTTGGACCAATTTTTTCTAGATCTATTAACAGTCTTTTGCAAAATTAATTTCAGCTCTCTATTACTCAATTCTACTTGACCACTAGACTGAGGATGGTCAGGAGATGCGATTCTATGATTAACGTCATATTTAGCAAGCATTTTATGGAAAGCACCATGAATAAAATGTGAACCACCACTAGTCATTAAATATCTAGGGACTCCAAATCTTGGAAAAATAAGTTCTTTAAGCATTTTAATAGAAGTGTTATGATCAGCACTACTAGTTGGAATAGCTTCTACCCACTTAGTAACGTAATCAACAACAACTAAAATATGTGTATATCCATTAGAGGAAGGAAAGGGTCCCATATAGTCAAAGCCCCAAACATCAAATGGTTCAATAACGAGTGAATAATTCATAGGCATTTCTTGATGTCTACTAATATTACCAATTCGTTGACATTCATCACAAGATAAGACAAACTTATGGGCATCCTTGAAGAGAGTAGGCCAATAAAAACCAGATTGCAATACCTTATGTGCAGTTCTATCTCCAGCATGGTGTCCTCCATAAGCTTCGGAGTGACACTTGCGTAGGATCTGTTCCTATTCATGCTCAGGTACACAACGTCTAATAAAACCATATACTCCTTCTTTATAAAGATGTGGGTCATCCCAGAAGTAATGCCTCAAAGCATAAAAGAACCTTTTCTTTTGCTGGTATGTGAAACTAGGTGGTATAAACTTAGCAACAATGTAATTAGCATAATCAGCATACCATGGAGCAGTATGAGAAGCATTTATGACATTTAGTTGCTCATCAGGAAAGCTATCATCAATAGGAAGTGGGTCATCAAGCACATTTTCTAACCTAGACAAGTTGTCTGCAACGGGGTTCTAAGCTCCTTTTCTATCAACAATATGTAAATCAAATTCTTGCAGTAAGAGAACCCATCTAATAAGTCTAGGTTTAGCATCTTTCTTTTCCATGAGATATTTACTAGCAGCGTGATCAGTGTGAATAGTTACTTTAGAATCAACAATATAAGGTCTGAACTTATCACAAGCAAATGCAACTGCTAAGAATTCTTTTTCAGTGGTAGCATAATTTCTGTGAGCATTGTCAAGGGTTTTACTAGCATATTGAATAACGTTTAATTTCTTATCAACTCGTTGCCCGAGAACAGCACCTACATCATAATCACTTGCATCACACATACTTTCAAAGGGTAAATTCCAATCAGGTGGCCCAACAATAGGTGCAGAGATCAATGCTTTCTTAAGTATTTCAAATTCTTCTACACAATCATCATCAAAAACAAATGGTATATCTTTTTGTAATAAATTAGTCAGAGGCCGAGAAATTTTTGAGAAGTACTTAATGAACCTCCTATAAAATCCGGCATGACCAAGGAAACTTCTTATACCTTTGATGTCCTTGGGACATGGCATCTTTTCAATAGCATCAACCTTGGCTTTATCAACTTCAATACCTCTTTCAGAAACTTTATGCCCCAAGACAATACCTTCATTAACCATAAAGTGGCACTTTTCCCAATTCAAGACAAGATTAGTTTCTTCACATCTCTGCAAAACTCGATCAAGGTTGCTCAAGCAATCATGAAAAGAAGATCCATAGACGGGAAAGTCGTCCATGAAAACCTCACAAATCTTTTCACAAAAGTCAGAGAATATAGCCATCATGCATCTTTGAAAGGTAGCAGGTGCATTACATAAACCAAAAGGCATACGTCTATAAGCAAAAGTACCAAAAGGGCATGTAAAAGTAGTCTTTGATTGATCCTTGGTTGACACAGGTATTGGAGAGAAACTAGAATAACCATCTAGAAAGCAAAAATGTGTATGTTTGGATAATCTTTCTATCATTTGATCGATAAAGGTAAGGGGTAATGATCCTTTTTAGTTGCCCTTATTTAATTTGCGGAAATCAATTACCATCCTATAACATGTAATAATTCTTTGAGGGATCATTTCATCTTTATCATGAGGAACGACAGTAATACGTCCTTTCTTAGGTACACAATGGACAGGACTTACCCACTGACTATCGGCAACATGATAGATTATACCTGCCTCAAGGAGCTTTAGTATTTCCTTTCTTACCACTTCTTTCATTTTAAGATTCAACCGGCGTTGATGATCACGAACTGGTTTAGCATCTTCTTCCAAATTAATTTTATGTTGACAGAGAGTGGGACTAATGCCCTTAAGATCATCAAGAGTATACCCAATAGCAGCACGATGCTTCTTCAGAGTTTTCAATAATCTCTCTTCCTCATGCTCTGAAAGCTTAGCACTAATAATTACAGGATATATATTTTTCTCATCAAGATAAGCATATTTAAGAGTATCCGGTAACGGTTTAAGCTTAAACACGGGATCTCCCTTGGGTGGAGGAGGATCCCCTAGGATTTCAATAGGTAAATTGTTTTTCAGAATAGGTTCCTATTTAAAGAATACTTCATCTACTTCTCTTCTTTCATTCATAAACATATCATTTTCATGGTCTAGCAAATAATGTTCTAAAGGATCACTAGGAGGTACGGCAATAGAAGCAAGACCAATAATTTCATCCTTACTAGGTAATTCTTCTTCACGGTGTTATCTACTAAATTTAGAGAAATTAAACTCATGAGTCATATCATCTAAACCGACAGTAACAGCATCCCTTTTGCAATCTATGGTAGCATTAACAATGTTCAAGAAGGATCTACCAAATATAATGGGGCAAAAGCTATCTTGTGGGGAACCAACAACAAGAAAATCGGCAGGATATTTAGTTTTCCCACACAAGACTTCAACATCTCTAACAATTCCCATTGGTGAAATAGTATCTCTATTGGCAAGCTTAATTGTGACATCAATATCTTCCATCTCAGTAGGTGCAATATCATGCATAACTTCTTTGTATAAGGAATAAGGTATTGCACTAGCACTAGCACCCATATCACATAAGCCATGATAACAATGATCTCCAATTTTAACAGAAATAACAGGCATGCCTACCACAAGTCTAGGTTTATCTTTAGCACAAGGTTTAGCAATTCTAGCAGTTTCATAACAGAAATAAATAACATGCCCATCAATATTATCGGACAAGAGATCTTTAACAATAGCAATATTAGGTTCAACTTTAACTTGCTCAGGAGGTGTATATGTTTTAATATTGCTTTTACGAACTACTATTGAAGCTTTAGCATGATCCTTTATCCTAACAGGGAAAGTTGGTTTCTCAACATAAGAAGTAGGAACAAGAGGATCATTATAAGTGACTGATACGTCTCCAACGTATCTATAATTTTTGATTGCTCCATGCTATATTACCTACTGTTTTGGACATTATTGGGTTTTATTATCCACTTTTATATTATTTTGGGACTAACCTATTAACCGGAGGCCCAGCCCAGAATTGCTGTTTTTTGCCTGTTTTAGGGTTTCGAAGAAAAGGAATATCAAACGGAGTCCAATCGGAATGAAACCTTCGGGAACGTGATTTTCTCATCGAATACAACTCAGGAGACTTGGACCCTACGTCAAGACACGTAACAGGAGGCTGATACGTCTCCAACGTATCTATAATTTTTGATTGCTCCATGCTATAGTATCTACTGTTTTGGACTATATTGGGCTTTATTTTCCACTTTTATATTATTTTTGGGACTAAACTATTAACAGGAGGCCCAGCCCAGAATTGCTGTTTTTTGCCTATTTCAGTGTTTGAAAGAAACGGAATATCAAACGGAGTCCAAACAGAATAAAATCTTCGGAAACGTGATTTTCTCACCGAACGTGATCCAGGAGACTTGGACCCTGCTCCAAGGAACAAAAGAGGCGGTCACGAGGGTGGGGGGCGTCCCCCTAGGGCGCGCCCCCTACCTCGTGGGCCCCTCGTTGCTCCTCTGGCATACTTCTTCCTCCTATATATACACACGTACCCTCAAACAATCAGAAAGGGAGCCAAAAACCTAATTCCACCGTCGCAACTTTCTGTATCCACGAGATCCCATCTTGGGGCATGTTTCGGAGCTCCGCCGGAAGAGGGCCGTCATCACGGAGGGCTTCTACATCATCCTTGCCCCTCCGATGAAGTGTGAGTAGTTTACCTCAGACCTTCAGGTCCATAGTTAGTAGCTAGATGGCTTCTTCTCTCTTTTTGAATCTCAATACAAAGGTCTCCCCCTCTCTTGTGGAGATCTATTCGATGTAATATTCTTTTTGCGGTGTGTATGTTGAGACCGATGAATTGTGGGTTTATGATCAAGTCTATCTATGAATAATATTTGAATATTCTCTGAATTCTTTTATGTATGATTGGTTATCTTTGCAAGTCTCTTCGAATTATCCGTTTGGTTTGGCCAACTTGATTGGTAGTTCTTGCCATGGGAGAAGTGCTTAGCTTTGGGTTCGATCTTGCGGTGTCCTTACCCAGTGACAGAAGGGGCAGCAAGACACGTATTGTATCGTTGCCATCGAGGATAACAATATGGGGTTTATTTCATATTGCATGAATTTATCTCTCTACATCATGTCATCTTGATTAAGGCGTTACTCTGTTTTTAACTTAATACTCTAGATGCATGCTGGATAGCGGTCGATGAGTAGAGTAATAGTAGTAGATGCAGAATCGTTTCGATCTACTTGTCATGGCCGTGATGCCTATATACATGATCATGCCTAGATATTCTCATAACTATGCTCAATTCTGTCAATTGCTCAACAGTAATTTGTTCACCCACCGTAGAATACTTATGCTCTTGAGAGAATCCACTAGTGAAACCTATGGCCCCCGGGTCTATTCTCGTCATATCAATCTCCATCACTTTAATCTTGCTTTGCTTTTTACCTTGCTTTTACTTTTTACTTTGCATCTTTATACCAAAAATACCAAAAATATTATATTTATCAGATCTCACTCTCGTAAGTGACCGTGAAGGGATTGACAACCCCTAATCGCGTTGGTTGCGACTAGCTATCGCTTTGTGCAGGTACGAGGGACTTGAGGGTGGGCTCCTACTGGATTGATACCTTGGTTCTCAAAAACTGAGGGAAATACTTACGCTACTCTGGTGCATCATCCCTTCCTCTTCGGGGAAAACCAACGCAAGCTCAAGACGTAGCAAGAAGGATTTCTGGCGCCGTTGCCGGGGAGTCTACGCAAAAAGTCAACATACCAAGTACCCATCACAATCCCTATCTCTCGCATTACATTATTTGCCATTTGCCTGTCGTTTTCCTCTCCCCCCAATTCACCCTTGCCATTTTATTCACCCTCTCTCTCTCTATCCTCCCTCTCTATTTGCCTCTTTTTGCCCATTTGCTTTTGTTTGCTCGTGTGTTAGATTGCTTGCTTGTCGCAATGGCTCAAGACACTACCAAATTGTGTGACTTCACCAATACCAATAATAATGATTTCCTTAGCACTCCGATTGCTACTCTTACCGATGTTGAATCTTGTGAAATTAATACTGCTTTGTTGAATCTTGTTATGAAAGATCAATTCGCCGGCCTTCCTAGCGAAGATGACGCTACTCATCTGAATAGCTTCGTTGATTTATGTGATATGAAAAAGAAAAAAGATGTCAATAATGATGTCGTTAAATTGAAGCTATTTCCTTTTTCGCTTAGAGATCGTGCTAAAGCTTGGTTTTCGTCTTTGCCTAAGAATAGTATTGATTCATGGAACAAGTGCAAAGATGCTTTTATCTCTAAGTATTTTCCTCCCGCTAAGATCATCTCTCTTAGAAACGATATTATGAAATTTAAACAACTTGATCATGATAATGTTGCACAAGCTTGGGAGAGAATGAAATTAATGATACGTAATTGCCCTACTCATGGTTTGAATTTGTGGATGATTATACAAAATTTTTATGCCGGATTGAATTTTGCTTCTAGAAATCTTTTAGATTCGGCCGCGGGAGGCACTTTTATGGAAATCACTTTAGGAGATGCTACTAAACTCCTAGATAATATTATGGTTAATTATTCTCAATGGCATACTGAAAGGTCTTCTAATAAAAAAGTGCATGCGATAGAAGAAATCAATGTGTTGAGTGGAAAGATGGATGAATTTATGAAATTATTTGCTACCAAGAGTGTTTCTTCTGATCCTAATGATATGCCTTTGTCTACTTTGATTGAGAATAACAATGAATCTATGGATGTAAATTTTGTTGGTAGGAATAATTTTGGTAACAACGCTTATAGAGGGAATTTTAATCCTAGGCCATATCCTAGTAATCCTTCTAATAATTATGGTAATTCCTACAACAACTCTTATGGAAATTATAATAAGATTCCCTCTGAATTTGAGAATAGTGTTAAAGAGTTTATCAATTCACAAAAGAATTTTAATGCTTTGCTTGAGGAGAAATTGCTTAAAGTTGATGATTTGGCTAGAAACGTTGATAGAATTTCTCTTGGGGTTGATTATTTAAAGCTTAGATCTATTCCTCCTAAGCATGATATCAATGAGTCTCTCAAAGCCATGAGAATTTCCATTGATGAGTGCAAAGAAAGAACCGCTAGGATGCGTGCTTCCAAAGATGCCTTTATTAAAGTGTGTTCCTCCAATTCCTATGAAAATCAAATTGAAGATCTAAAAGTTATTGATGTGTCCCCTAATAAATCTTTATTTTGCAATATTAATCTTGATGAAACTGAATATGATCTTCCTTTACCTAGAAGGCGTTCTAAAAATTCGGAGTATTTAGATCTTAATGATGAAATTGACGAAAGTGGGATTGAAAGAAATAAAAATATAGATGTTGCTAAACCCACTATATTGGATTTCAAGGAATTTAATTATGAAAGTTGCTCTTTAATTGATTGTATTTCCTTGTTGAAATCCGTGCTAAATTCTCCACATGCTTATAGTCAAAATAGAGCTTTCACCAAACATATTGTTGATGCCTTGATGCAATCTTATGAAGAAAAACTTGAGTTGAAAGTTTATATCCCTAGAAAACTCTATGATTAGTGGGAACCAATTATTAAAATTAAAATTAAAGATCATGAGTTTTATGCTTTGTGTATTTTGGGTGCTAGTGTCTCTACTATTCCCAAGACTTTGTGTGATTTGCTAGATTTCCGTAATTTTGATGATTGCTCTCTAAACTTGCATCTTGCGGATTCCACTATTAAGAAACCTATGGGAAGGATTAATGATGTTCTTATAGTTGCAAAAAGTAATTATGTGCCCGTAGATTTCATTGTTCTTGATATAGATTGCAATCCTTCTTGCCCTATTATTCTTGGTAGACCTTTCCTTAGAACGGTTGGTGCGATTATTGATATGAAGGAAGGGAATATTAGATTTCAATTTCCATTAAAAAAGGGAATGGAACACTTCCAAGAAAGAAAATAAAATTAACATATGAAACTATCATGAGAGCCACTTATGGATTGCCTACCAAAGATGGCAATACTTAGATCTATCTTCGCTTTTATGCCTAGCTAGGGGTGTTAAACGATAGCGCTTGTTGGGAGGCAACCCAATTTTATTTTTATTCATTCCTGTTTGATTCTTCTTAGTAATAAATAAATTATTTAGCCTCTGTTTTGGTTGTGTTTTTTGTGTTTAATTAGTGTTTGTGCCAAGTAGAACCGTTGGGATGACTTGGGGAAAGTCTTGTTGAACTTGCTGTAAAAAACAGAAACTTTAGCGCTCACGAGAACAGCTGTCATTTTTATTTGAAGAGTTCTATTTAGTTAATTATTTTTGAAGATGATTAATATATAAATTACTCACGTCCAGAAATTTATTTTAGAATTTTTGGTGTTCCAGATCTTGCGCTAGCTACAGATTACTACAGACTGTTCTGTTTTTGACAGATTCTGTTTTTCGTGTGTTGTTTGTTTATTTTGATGAATCTATGGCTAGTAAAATATTTTATAATCCATATAGAAGTTGGAATAAATTAGGTTTAACACCAATATAAATAAATAATGAGTTCATTACAGTACCTTGAAGTGGTCTTTTGTTTTCTTTCGCTAACGGAGCTCATGAGTTTTCTATTTTGAGTTTTGTGTTGTGAAGTTGTCAAGTTTTGGGTGAATTCTTTTGATGGATCATGGAACAAGGAGTGGCAAGAGCCTAAGCTTGGGGATTCCCATGGCACCCCCAAGATAATCCAAGGACACCAAAAAGTCAAAGCTTGGGGATGCCCCGGAAGGCATCCCCTCTTTCGTCCACTTCCATCGGTAATTTACTTGGAGCTATATTTTTATTCACCAACATGATATGTGTTTTGCTTGGAGCGTCTTGTATTATTTGTGTCTTTGTGTCTTAGTATGCCACAATCATCCTTGCTGTACACACCTTTTGAGAGAGCCATACATGAATTAAAATTTGATAGAATACTCTATGTGCTTCAGTTATATGTTTTGAGCTAAGTAGTTTTGCTCTATGTGCTTCACTTATATCTTTTGAGCTAGATAATTTTTCTCTATGTGCTTCACTTATATCTTTTGAGCGTTATAATTTTGCTCCATGTGCTTCACTTATATCTTTTAGAGAACGGTGGTGGATTCGTTTTAAAGAAACTATTGATCTTTCATGCTTCACTTAAATTATTTTGAGGGTCTTAAATAGCATGGTAATTTGCTTAATAATAATATGCTTGGTATTCAAGATTTGTGAAACTTTCTTTTGAGTGTGTTGAATACTAAGAAAAGATTGAAGCATGATAATTGTTTTGAGATATGGAGGTGATAATATTAAAGTCATGCTAGTTGAGTAGTTGTCAATTTAAAAAATACTTGTGTTAAAGTTTGTGATTCCCATAGCATGCACGTATGGTGAACCGTTATGTGATGAAGTCAGAGCATGATTTATTTATTGATTGTCTTCCTTATGAGTGGCGGTCGGGGATGAGCGATGGTCTTTTCCTACCAATCTATCCCCCTAGGAGCATGCGCGTAATACTTTGCTTTGATAACTTCTAGATTTTTGCAATAAGTATATGAGTTCTTTATGACTAATGTTGAGTCCATGGATTATACGCACTCTCACCCTTCCACCTTTGCTAGCCTCTCTAATACCGCACACCTTTCGCCGGTATCATACACCTACCATATACCTTCCTCAAAACAGCCACCATACCTACCTATTATGGCATTTCCATAGCCATTCCGAGATATATTGCCATGCAACTTTCCACCATCTAGTTCATCATGACACACTCCATCATTGTCATATTGCATATCCCGGTACACCGCCAGATGCATTCATATAGAGTTATATTTTGTTCTAAGTATTGAGTTGTAAGAAAAATAAAAGTGTGATGATCATCATTATTAGAGCATAGTCCCAGTGAGGAAAGAATGGTGGAGACTATGATTCCCCCATAAGTCGGGATGAGACTCCGGACGAAAAATAAAATAAAAAAAAGAGGCCAAAGAAGCCCAAATAAAAAGAGGTCATAAAAAAGAGAAAAGGCCCAAACAAAAAATATAAAAAATGATGAGAGAAAAATAGAGAAGGGACAATGTTACTATCCTTTTACCACACTTGTGCTTCAAAGTAGCACCATGATCTTCATAGTAGAGAGTCTCTCATGTTATCACTTTCATATACTAGTGGGAATTTTTCATTATAGAACTTGGCTTGTATATTCCAATGATGGGCTTTCTCAAATTTCCCTAGGTCTTCATGAGCAAGCAAGTTGGATGCACACCCACTTAGTTTCTTTTTGAGCTTTCATATACTTATAGCTCTAGTGCATCCGTTTCATGGCAATCCCTACTCACTCACATTGATATCTATTGATGGGCATCTCCAAAGCCCGTTGATACGCCTAGTTGATGTGAGACTATCTTCCCCTCCTTTTTGTCTTCTCCACAGCCACCATTCTATTCCACCTATAGTGCTATATCCATGGCTCACGCTCATGTATTGCGTGAATATTGAAAAAGTTTTGAAAAAGTTAGAGTACGAAACAATTGCCTGGCTTGTCATCGGGGTTGTGCATGATTTAAATACTTTGTGTGGTGAAGATGGAGCATAGCCAGACTATATGATTTTGTAGGGATTGCTTTCTTTGGCCACGATATTTTGAGAAGACATAATTGCTTAGTTGGTATGCTTGAAGTATTATTAGTTTCTATGTCAATATTAAACTTTTGTCTTGAATCTTTCGGATCTGAATATTCATATCACAAGTAAGAAGAATTACATTGAAATTATGCCAACTAGCATTCCACATCAAAAATTATCTTTTTTATCATTTACCTACTCGTGGACGAGCAGGAATTAAGCTTGGGGATGCTTGATACATCTCCAACGTATCTATAATTTTTGATTGCTCCATGCTATATTATCTACTGTTTTAGGCAATATTGGGCTTTACTATCCACTTTTATATTACTTTTGGGACTAACCTATTAACCGGAGGCCCAGCCCAGATTTGCTGTTTTATGCCTATTTCAGTGTTTTGAAGAAAAGGAATATCAGACGAAGTCGAAACGGAACGAAATCAACTTGAGAAGTTATTTTTGGAAGGAAACACACCTGATGGACTTGGACCCCACGTTAGGGGAGACACAAGGTGCTCACGAGGGTGGGGGCGCCCCCCCCTAGGGCGCGCCCCCCTATCTCGTGGGACCCTCGTGGCTCCTCCGACGTCCTCCCTGCACCCATATATACCCACGTGACCTAAAACTTCCAGAACGCAACATAGATCGGGAGTTCCACTGCCAGAAGCCTCCGTAGCCACCGAAAACCAATCTAGACCCGTTCCGGCACCCTACCGGAGGGGGCAATCCCTCTCTGGTGGCCATCTTCATCATCCCGGTGCTCTCCATGACGAGGAGGGAGTAGTTCTCCCTCGGGGCTGAGGGTATGTACCAGTAGCTATATGTTTGATTTCTCTCTCACTCTCTCTCTCTCGTGTTCTTGCGATGATATGATCTTGATGTATCGTGAGCTTTGCTATTATATTTGGATCCTATGATGTTTCTTCCCCCCTCTTCTCTCTTGTAAAGAATCGAGTTTCCCCTTTGAAGTAATCTTATCGGATTGAGTCTTTAAAGATTTGAGAACACTTGATGTATGTATTGTCGTGGATATCTGTGGTGACAATGGGATACCGCGTGCCACTTGATGTATGTTAAGGTGACCAACTTGCGGGTTCACGAACCTATGCGTAGGGGTTGGCACACGTTTTCATCGTGATTCTCCGGTAGATCTTTGGGGCACTCTTTGAGGTTCTATGTGTTGGTTGAATAGATGAATCTGAGACTGTGTGATGCATATCGTATAATCATACCCACGGATACTTGAGGTGACATTGGAGTATCTAGGTGACATTAGGGTTTTGATTGATTTGTGTCTTAAGGTGTTATTCTAGTATGAACTATAGGTCTGTTTGTGACACTTACAGGAATAGCCCAATGGATTGATTGGAAAGAATAACTTTGAGGTTGTTTCGTACCCTACCATAATCTCTTCGTTCGTTCTCCGCTATTAGTGACTTTGGAGTGACTCTTTATTGCATGTTGAGGGATAGTTTTATGATCCAATTATGTTAGTATTGTTGAGGGAACTTACACTAGGGAAAGTATGAACCCTAGGCCTTGTTTACCATCATTGCAATACTGTTTACGCTCACTTTTATCACTTGCTACCTTGCTGTTTTTATTATTTCAGATTACAAAAACTATTAGCTACTATCCATATTGCACTTGTATCACCATCTCTTCGCTGAACTAGTGCACCTATACAATTTACCATTGTATTGGGTGTGTTGGGGACACAAGAGACTCTTTTTTATTTGGTTGCAGGGTAGCTTGAGAGAGACCATCTTCATCCTACGCCTCCTACGGATTGATAAACCTTAGGTCATCCACTTGAGGGAAATTTGCTACTATCCTACAAACCTCTGCACTTGGAGGCCCAACAACGTCTACAAGAAGAAGGTTGTGTAGTAGACATCAAGCTCTTTTCTGGCGCCGTTGCCGGGGAGGTGAGTGCTTGAAGGTATATCTTTAGATCTTGCAATCGAGTCTTTTAGTTTCTCGTTTTATCACTAGTTTAGTTTATAACAGAAAACTACAAAAAAATGGAATTGAGTTTGTCTCATACGCTTCAGCTTTTTTATATCTTTCGCGAGTATGATGGAAAGGATAATTGTGCTCAAGTGCTAGAAGAAGAAATCTATAAAATGTTTGACACAAAATATTTGAATGATGAGCATTATTGCAATATTGTTAGTATGAATTCCTTGAATATCCATGATGCTAATGATATGCAAAGCCACAAGCTTGGGGAAGCTATGTTTGATGAAGATGATATTTTTTGTCCCCCAAGTTTTAATGAGCAAATTTATTATGATGAAAGATTGCCTCCTATCTATAATGATTATTGTGATGACACATATGCTTTAAAGAATAATGATAACCATGAAACTTGTCATCTTGATCTTAATTTTCAATCACATGATAGTTATTTTGTTGAGTCTGCTCCCACTATTATTCATGAGAAGAATTTTGCTTATGTGGAGAGTAATAAAATTTCTATGCTTGTAGATCATGGAAAGAATGCTTTAGGTGCTGGTTATATTGTTGAATTCATTCATGATGCTACTGAAAATTATGATGAGGGAGGAATATATGCTTGTAGGAATTGCAATAATATCAAGTTTCCTCTCTATGTGCTTAAAATTTTGAAGTTATGCTTGTTTTACCTTCCTATGCAAGTTGATTCTTGTTCCCACAAGTTGTTTGCTCACAAAATCCCTATGCATAGGAAGTGGGTTAGACTTAAATGTGCTAGTAATATTCTTCATGATGCTCTCTTTATGTTTCAATTCTTATCTTTTATATGAGCATCATTGAAATCATCATGCCAAGCTAGGGGAGTTAAACGATAGCGCTTGTTGGGAGGCAACTCAATTTTATTTTAGTTCCTTGCTTTTTGTTCCTGTTTAGTAATAAATAATTCATATAGCCTCTGTTTAGATGTGGTTCTATGCTTTTAATTAGTGTTTGTGCCAAGTAGAACCTTTGGGAAGACTTGGGGGAAGTCTTGTTGATCATGCTGTCAAAAACAGAAACTTTAGCGCTCATCAGAATTGCTGCCATTTTTATTTGGAGAGTGTTATTTAGTTAATTATTTTTGAAGGTGATTAATAGAAAAATTCCTCAGGTACAGAAATTAATTTTAGAATTTTATGAGTTCCAGAAGTATACGTTTGATCCAGATTACTACAGACTGTTCTGTTTTTGACAGATTCTGTTTTTCATGTGTTGTTTACTTATTTTGATGAATCTATGGCTAGTAAAATAGTTTATAAACCATAGAGAAGTTGGAATACAGTAGGTTTGACACCAATATAAATAAATAATGAGTTCATTATAGTACCTTGAAGTGCTGATTTATTTTCTTATACTAACAAAGCTCACGAGTTTTCTACTTTAAGTTTTGTGTTGTGAAGTTTTCAAGTTTTGGGTAAGGATTCGATGGATTATGGAACAAGGAGTGGCAAGAGCCTAAGCTTGGGTATGCCAATGGCACCCCCAAAATAATCCAAGGACACCTAAAAGCCAAAGCTTGGGGATGCCCCGGAAGGCATCCCCTCTTTCGTCTTTGTTCATCGGTAACTTTACTTGGAGCTATATTTTCAATCGCCACATGATATGTGTTTTTCTTGGAGCATCAATTTATTTTGTTAGGATTTTCTTGCTGTTATTTAGAAAAATGTTTTTCATCTTTTATTTCAATAAAAGTGGCACTAATAGTCTTTACTATGCTTATGTTACAAGTATACATGTTGCTGTTTGAAAACAGAAAATTTACCGTTGTTGCAATAATTCCCTAGAAAAGTCAGAATGTGATAAAATGTTGAAACCTTTTACATATTAATATCTGATAAATTTATTACAGTGGGAATTTTCTTTCATAATTTTTGGAGCTAGGGAAGTATGGATGTTGCAGCATTCTTTACAGACTATCCTGTTTAGGCAGATTGCTCTTATGTTTGCATTGTTTGCATAAGTTTGCTTCTTTAATGATTCTATTTGAGGATAGGACTATTAAATATGCAGAGCATTTAGTATGCAATGTTGAATAATAATTTTTGTGATTTTCTACTGTAGAGGATGATAAGGTTTTGGCAATGGTTTATACTAACTTATCTCATGAGTCCTTGTTGAGTTTTGTGTGGATGAAGCTTTTGAAATTTAGGGAGGCCGTGAAATGATCGGAATTAAGGAGACACAAAAGCTCAAGCTTGGGGATGCCCAAGGCACCCCAAGATAATATTTCAAGAAGTCTCAAGCATCTAATCTTGGGGATGCCCCGGTTGGCATCCCACCTTTCTTCTTCAACAACTATCAGTTAGTACTAGTCGATCCTAAGTTTTTGCTTCTTCACATGATGTTTGCTATTCTTAGATGCCATTTATTTTGCTTTGATTGATGCTTGAATAAATTACCAAGATCTGAAATTATAAAATGTTAGAGAGTCTTCACATAGTTGCATAATTATTTAACTACTCATTGATCTTCACTTATATCTTTCAGAGTAGTTTGTCATTTGCTCTAGTGCCTCACTTATATCTTTTAGAGCACGGTGGTAGTTTTATTTTGAAGAAATAGATGAACTCTCATGCTTCACTTAGATTATTTTGAGAGTCTTAAATATCATGGTAATTTGCTTAAGATCCTAATATGCTAGGTATTCAAGAATAATAAAATTCTCTTATGAGTGTGTTGAATACTATGAGAAGTTTGATACTTGATAATTGTTTTGAGATATGGAGGTGGTGATATTAGAGTCATGCTAGTTGAGTGGTTATGAATTTGAGAAATACTTGTGTTCAAGTTTGTGATTCCCGTAGCATGCACGTATGGTGAACCGTTATGTGATGAAGTCGGAGCATGATTTATTTATTTATTGTCTTCCTTATGAGTGGCGGCCAGGGACGAGCGATGGTATTTTCCTACCAATATATCCCCCTAGGAGCATGCGCGTAATACTTTGCTTTGATAACTTGTAGATTTTTTCATTAAGTATGTGAGTTCTTTATGACTAATGTTGAGTCCATGGATTATACGCACTCTCACTCTTCCACCATTGCTAGCCTGTCTAGTACCGCGCAACTTTCGCCGGTACCATAAACCCACCATATACCTTCCTCGAAACAGCCACCATACCTACCTATTATGGCATTTCCATAGCCATTTTGAGATATATTGCCATGCAACATTCCATCATTCCGTTTATCATGACACATTCATCATTGTCATATTGCTTAGCATGATCATGTAGTTGACATAGTATTTGTGGCAAAGCCACCGTTCATAATTCTTTCATACATGTCACTCTTGGTTCATTGCATATCCCGGTACATCGCCGGAGGCATTCATATAGAGTCATATCTTGTTCTAGGTATCGAGTTGTAATTCTTGAGTTCTAAGTAAATAAAAGTGTGATGATCATCATTATTAGAGCATTATCCCAGTGAGGAAAGGATGATGGAGACTATGATTCCCCCACAAGTCGGGATGAGACTCCGGACAAAAATAAAAAAAGAGGCCAAAGAAGCCCAAAAAAATAAAAAAAGAGGCCATAAAAAAAGAGAAAGGCCCAAATAAAAATAATAAAAATAATAAAAAAATGAGAGAAAAAGAGAGAAGGGGCAATGCTACTATCCTTTTACCACACTTGTCACTTTCATATACTAGTGGGAATCTTTCATTATAGAACTTGGCTTGTATATTCCAATGATGGGCTTCCTCAAAATGCCCTAGGTCTTCGTGAGCAAGCGAGTTGGATGCACACCCACTAGTTTCTTTTGTTGAGCTTTCATAAATTTATAGCTCTAGTGCATCTGTTGCATGGCAATCCCTACTCACTCACATTGATATCTATTGATGGGCATCTCCATAGCCCGTTGATACGCCTAGTTGATGTGAGACTATCTTCTCCTTTTTGTCTTCTCCACAACCACCATTCTATTCCACCAATAGTGCTATATCCATGGCTCACGCTCATGTATTGCGTGAAGATTGAAAAAGTTTGAGAACATCAAAAGTATGAAACAATTGCTTGGCTTGTCATCGGGGTTGTGCATGATTTAAATACTTTGTGTGGTGAAGATGGAGCATAGCCAGACTATATGATTTTGTAGGGATAGCTTTCTTTGGCCACGATATTTTGAGAAGACATAATTGCTTAGTTGGTATGCTTGAAGTATTATTAGTTTCTATGTCAATATTAAACTTTTGTCTTGAATCTTTCGGATCTGAATATTCATATCACAAGTAAGAAGAATTACATTGAAATTATGCCAACTAGCATTCCACATCAAAAAATTATCTTTTTTATCATTTACCTACTCGAGGACGAGCAGGAATTAAGCTTGGGGATGCTTGATACATCTCCAACGTATCTATAATTTTTGATTGCTCCATGCTATATTATCTACTGTTTTAGGCAATATTGGGCTTTATTATCCACTTTTATATTACTTTTGGGACTAACCTATTAACCGGAGGCCCAGCCCAGATTTGCTGTTTTATGCCTATTTCAGTGTTTCGAAGAAAAGGAATATCACACGAAGTCGAAACGGAACGAAATCAACTTGAGAAGTTATTTTTGGAAGGAAACACACCTGATGGACTTGGACCCCACGTTAGGGGAGACACAAGGTGCTCACGAGGGTGGGGGCGCCCCCCTGTCTCGTGGGACCCTCGTGGCTCCTCCGACGTTCTCCCTGCACCCATATATACCCACGTGACCTAAAACTTCCAGAACGCAACATAGATCGGGAGTTCCACTGCCAGAAGCCTCCGTAGCCACCGAAAACCAATCTAGACCCGTTCCGGCACCCTACCGGAGGGGGCAATCACTCTCTGGCGGCCATCTTCATCATCCCGGTGCTCTCCATGACGAGGAGGGAGTAGTTCTCCCTCGGGGATAAGGGTATGTACCAGTAGCTATATGTTTGATTTCTCTCTCTCTCTCTCGTGTTCTTGCGATGATCCGATCTTGACGTATCGTGAGCTTTGCTATTATATTTGGATCCTATGATGTTTCTTCCCCCCTCTTCTCTCTTGTAAAGAATCGAGTTTCCCCTTTGAAGTAATCTTATCGGATTGAGTCTTTAAAGATTTGAGAACACTTGATGTATGTCTTGCCGTGGATATCTGTGGTGACAATGGGATACCGCGTGCCACTTGATGTATGTTAAGGTGACCAACTTGCGGGTTCACGAACCTATGCGTAGGGGTTGGCACACGTTTTCATCGTGATTCTCCGGTAGATCTTTGGGGCACTCTTTGAGGTTCTATGTGTTAGTTGAATAGATGAATCTGAGATTGTGTGATGCATATCGTATAATCATACCCACGGATACTTGAGGTGACATTGGAGTATCTAGGTGACATTAGGGTTTTGATTGATTTGTGTCTTAAGGTGTTATTCTAGTACAAACTCTAGGGCTGTTTGTGACACTTATAGGAATAGCCCAATGGATTGATTGGAAAGAATAACTTTGAGGTGGTTTCGTACCCTACCATAATCTCTTCGTTCGTTCTCCGCTATTAGTGACTTTGGAGTGACTCTTTGTTGCATGTTGAGAGATAGTTTTATGATCCAATTATGTTAGTATTGTTGAGGGAACTTACACTAGCGAAAGTATGAACCCTAAGCCTTGTTTACCATCATTGCAATACCGTTTACGCTCACTTTTATCACTTGCTACCTTGCTGTTTTTATTATTTCAGATTACAAAAACTATTAGCTACTATCCATATTGCACTTGTATCACCATCTCTTCGCCGAACTAGTGCACCTATACAATTTACCATTGTATTGGGTGTGTTGGGGACACAAGAGACTCTTTGTTATTTGGTTGCAGGGTAGCTTGAGAGAGACCATCTTCATCCTACGCCTCCTACGGATTGATAAACCTTAGTTCATCCACTTGAGGGAAATTTGCTACTTTCCTACAAACCTCTGCACTTGGAGGCCCAACAACGTCTACAAGAAGAAGGTTGTGTAGTATACATCATCCACCGACGTACTTCTTCCTCCTATATATATCCACGTACCCCCAAACGATCAGAGCAGGAACCAAAACCCTAATTCCACCGCCGTAACTTTCTGTATCCACGAGATCCCATCTTGTTGCCTGTTCTGGAGCTTCGCCGGAGGGGGCATCGATCACGGAGGGCTTCTTCATCAACACCATAGCCCCTCCGATGAAGTGTGAGTAGTTTACCTTAGACCTATGGGTCCATAGTTAGTAGCTAGATGGCTTCTTCTCTCTTTTTGGATCTCAATACAATGTTCTCCCCCTCTCTTGTGGAGATCTATTTGATGTAATCTTCTTTTTGCGGTGTGTTTGTTGAGAGCGATGAATTGTGGGTTTATGATCAAGTCTATCTACGAATAATATTTGAATCTTCTCTGAATTCTTTTATGTATGATTGGTTATCTTTGAAGTCTCTTCGAATTATCAGTTTGGTTTGGCCTACTAGATTGATCTTTCTTGCAATGGGAGAAGTGCTTAGCTTTGGGTTCAATCTTGCGGTGTGCTTTCCCGGTGACAGTAAGGGCAGCAAGGCACGTATTCTATTGTTGCCATCGAGGATAACAAGATGGGGTTTTCTTCATATTGCATGAATCTATCCCTCTACATCATGTCATCTTGCTTAAGGTGTTACTCTGTTTTTAACTTAATACTCTAGATGCATGCTGGATAGCTTTCGTTGAGTGGAGTAATAGTAGATGCAGGCAGGAGTCGGTATACTTGTCTCGGACGTGATGCCTATATACATGATCATACCTAGATATTCTCATAACTATGCTCAATTCTGTCAATTGCTCAACAGTAATTTGTTCACCCACCGTAGAATACTTATGCTTTTGAGAGAAGCCACTAGTGAAACCTATGGCCCCCGGGTCTATCCTTATCATATCAATCTCCTACTACTTAGTTATTTACTTTGCCTTTATTTTACTTTGCATCTTTATCATAAAAATACCAAAAATATTATCTTATCATATCTATCAGATCTCACTCTCGTAAGTGGCCCTATAGGGATTGACAACCCCTATTTGCGTTGGTTGCAAGGATTTATTTGTTTTGTGCAGGTGCGAGGGACTCGCGCGTAGCCTCCTACTGGATTGATACCTTGGTTCTCAAAAACTGAGGGAAATACTTATGCTACTTTGCTGCATCATCCCTTCCTCTTCGGGGAAAACGAACGCAGTGCTAAAAGAGGTAGCAGTGACAATCTTTTCTTCAACTTTAATAGGTGCAGCTACTTTTACTTCTATGTGAGGATGATATTTAAACCACTTCTCCTTGGGGAGATCAACATAAGTGCTAAATTTACGGCAAATATCGGTATCCATAAAAGATTTAACACAATCAAAACTAGGTGTCATAGTTGACTCCTTACCAATCTTCAGAGTTGCGTTTAATTCTTTCCAATAAATCCCATTTGAATTCAATAGTCTTCATCATAAAAGAGCCAGCACAAGAAGTATCAAGCATGGTGCGATTGTTATCAGAAAGCCGAGCATAAACATTTCGAATAATCATTTCTCTTGAGAGCTTCCCCCAAGCTTGAGCGATGCTTTCTCCTTCGTGGGGCCAAAAATTATATAAGTAATTGCGATCATGATGAACAAGATGCATAGGATAAAACTTCTGATGAAATTCCTATTTCAATCGTTTGTAATTCCAAGACCCCATATCATCACATAGCCTATACCATGTCGATGCGTCTCCCTTCAAAGATAAAGGGAAGACCTTCTTCTTAACAACATCTCCGGGTACACCTGCAAGCTTAAATAATCCACAAACTTCATCCACATATATTAGATGCTCATCAGGATTTTTTTTCCATCTCCTAAAAAGGGATTAGCTAGCAGTTTTTCTATCATACCCGAAGGAATTTCAAAGCAGTCATTTTCATTTTCAGTAGGTTCAGTAGGATGAGGAGCAACTCTTTGCTCTACTGGTCGGGGTGAAGATACCCCGAACAAGCCCCTCAGAGGATTACTTTCCATAGTAACAAGTGACAGTAAATTTCAGCACACTATATAAATTTTTCCTTACCAAATTCCACCTACCAAAGGCGCTTCACTCCCCGGCAACGGCGCTAGAAAAGAGTCTTGATGACCCACAAGTACAGGGGATCTATCGTAGTCCTTTCGATAAGTAAGAGTGTCGTACCCAATGAGGAGCAGAAGGAAATGATAAGCAGTTTCCAGCAAGGTATTCTATGCAGGCACTGAAATAAGTGGTAACATATAGTTTTGTGATAGGATAATTTGTAACGAGCAACAAGTAACAAAAGTAATAAAGTGCAGCAAGGTGGCACAATCCTTTTTGTAGCAAAGGACAAGCTTGGACAAACTCTTATATAGAGAAAAGCGCTCCCGAGGACACATGGGAATATCATCAAGCTAGTTTTCATCACGCTTATATGATTCGCGTTCGGTACTTTGATAATTTGGTATGTGGGTGGACCTGTGCTTGGGTACTGCCCTTACTTGGACAAGCATCCCACTTATGATTAAACTCTATTGCAAGCATCCACAACTACAACAAAAGTATTAAGGTAAACCTAACCATAGCATGAAACATATGGATCCAAATCAGCCCCTTACGAAGCAACGCACAAACTAGGGTTTAAGCTTCTGTCACTCTAGCAACCCATCATCTACTTATTACTCCCCAATGCCTTCCTCTAGGCCCAAACAATGGTAAAGTGTCATGTAGTCGACGTTCACATAACACCACTAGAGGAGAGACAACATACATCTCATCAAAATATCGAAAGAATACCAAATTCACATGTATACTAAAGCAAGACTTCTCCCATGTCCTCAGGAACAAAAGTAACTACTCACAAAGCATAAACATGTTCATAATCAGAGGGGTATTAATATGCATATAGGATCTGAACATATGATCTTCCACCAATTAAACCAACTAGCATCAACTACAAGGAGTAATTAACACTACTAGCAACCTACTAGCACCAATCCCGGACTTGGAGACAAGAATTGGATACAAGAGATGAACTAGGGTTTTGAGAGGAGATGGTGCTGATGAACATGTTGATGGAGATTGCCCTCTCCCAATGAGAGGAGGGTTGGTGATGACGATGGCGATGATTTCCCCCTCCGGGAGGGAAGTTTCCCCGGCAGAACAGCTCCGCCAGAGCCCTAGATTGGTTCCGCCAAGATTCCGCCTCGTGGCGGCAGAGTTTCGTCTGAGAAGATGGCTTCTTATTTTTTTTCCCATCGAAAGACTTCATATATAGCAGAAGATGGTCACCGGAGGGCCACCAGGGGGCCCACGAGGTAGGGGGCGCGCCCAGGAGGGTAGGGCGCGCCCCCCACCCTCGTGGGCAGGGTGTGGCCCCCTGGTGAGCTTCTTCCGCTGAGTATTTTTTATATATTCTGAAAACGTCTTCTGTGAAGTTTCAGGACTTTTGGAGCTGTGCAGAATAGGTCTCTAATATTTGCTCCTTTTCCAGCTCAGAATCCCAGCTGCCGGCATTCTCCCTCTTTATGTAAACCTTGTAAAATAAGAGAGAATAGGCATAAGTATTGTGACATAATGTGTAATAACAGCCCATAATGCAATAAATATCGATATAAAAGCATGATGCAAAATGGATGTATCACTATCCTCTAGTGGTGTTATGTGAACGTCGACTACATGACACTTCACCATTATTTGAGCCTAGAGGAAGGTATTGGGAAGTAATAAGTAGATGATGGGTTGCTAAAGTGATAGAAGCTTAAACCCTAGTTTATGCATTGCTTCGTAAGGGGCTGATTTGGATCCATATGTTTCATGCTATGGTTAGGTTTACCTTAATACTTTTGTTGTAGTTGCGGATGCTTGCAATAGAGGTTAATCATAAGTGGGATGCTTGTCCAAGTAAGGACAGTACCCAAGCACCGGTCCACCCACATACCAAATTATCGAAGTACCGAACACGAATCATATGAGGGTGATGAAAACTAGCTTGATGATATTCCCATGTGTCCTCGGGAGCGCTTTTCTCTATATAAGAGTTTGTCCAGGCTTGTCCTTTGCTACAAAAAGGATTGGGCCACCTTGCTACACTTTATTTACTTTTGTTACTTCTTGCTCGTTACAAATTATCCTATCACAAAACTATCTGTTAGCACTTATTTCAGTACTTGCAGAGAATACCTTGCTGGAAACCGCTTATCATTTCCTTCTGCTCCTTGTTGGGTTCGACACTCTAACTTATCGAAAGGACTACGGTAGATCCCCTATACTTGTGGGTCATCACCTCTGTGCCCACGCTACTACTATTATTGAGTATTATTATTTTTTTCATTTTATGTCGTATTCATACACCATTATACAAATTTTCATACAGTGGGAATTTAGAGATTGTTTTTACATCATAATGAGTTATTACATCATTGGGTGAAAGAACCGTGGACTCCATCCACTTGAAACTAATCCGAGGTTTTTCACCCAATGATATAATAAATCATCATCATCATATGATTAACAACTTATCATCATAATACATCATTGTCATATAACACCTCCTCATGATCATCATTTTCATCAATGAGACATCGTATAGCAATTTGGTCACTAGTCATAATCACAACTCCTCCTTGTCATCATCAACTCTAACACATTGTACCACATAATAACAGATTGTACCTAGGACCTACTTCTCTCTCATAGGACCTACTTCTCTCTCATAGGACCTACTACCTTCTCTTAGGTAAAATAACATAAAACAAGATAGGCCGTGACTCTCCGTTATGGAGAATGGAGATTATCCTGTCTCCAATTCTTGCCCTTCGCACAATGTTGCTTCCATGTACCTCCCCACGATTGACCATACATATTTTCCAATCTTTGATTATCATGTCTTCATCAGTTTTAGAAATCTGATATGGACAAGAGTGATTCGTAGGATGACCTGGCAGTATGTTCAAAACATCAAGGCGACCTTTCTGAAACATCAGATGTGGCACACAATCCTTCGGGATTTTCTGTTGAAAAACATATTAATAACTTTGTAGTTCGAAAATGTAGTTCAATTTTAGAAGAATTTATGCGAAAGATGCACAGATGTCGTAATAGAAAAAAAATATTACCATGACATCTCCATGGATGTTACCGTAGTTCAACACGTGCACTAGTGGCACGTATTGACCATAATGTGGAGGCGTTTCATAATAGATATTGTAATTCTCAAGATCAGTAATAAATGAGATCAGATGATTTTCCCCCTGATAAGTTAATTCTGAGCCATCGGTGTAGTAGGTTCTGTCGACCATCTTCCGCACATTCTTTAAAGAATGAAAATAAGTTGTCAATGGAAATAAGCTGTCAACTATTTTGAAATAAACAATATAAATTACTTAATAACTGTGTTTAAGAAACTCACATAGCGGTAGAATTGGAAGCATATCAACAAGTACCCAAATGTCCACATTGTATTCGGCGATGTCAAGATCACCAAGATCCATGGTGCCAAGCATACCCTCATGAAAATCATACATCTTGCAAAGTGCTTCCCAATTCGGACAACCAAAATGGGTTATGCTCTCAGAATTGTACAGATTTACTTCAAAATCCATACCATTATGGGTCCTTAGGTGAATTTTCTTTGTTTCCATACTTTCATGATCTTCAAAATCCATCCTCTCCAAGACATAGGGTCTTGCATGGCATGGGATAAGCTAGTTAAATTTTAAAAGACGAAAATTACAAGATGAAGTAGTTCAAATCATGCTTAATTACGAAAAAAACACTGGTCGTCGTTGCGTACCATTTCAATATCGAAGGTCTCCTAGAGCTTAATGCTGAAGTGCCGACCTTCATCCAGGTGAGGCATGTCGCACAGACCTCGGTCATCGTTGCACTAGTCGCACTCCCCGGGGAGACTTTCGTCGTCCGATGATGACATTTCCTATGTTCATAATTCAAATATTAAACTTGTATAATTAAATATATGTACTACAAAAACTAGATTAGATCATTATTATTCATCATGGGTTGACTATCGGTCTGCCGAGTTTTTTATTGAAAACTCTCCCTCATTAATTCCTCTCTAACATTTGCGACCGTCGGTGATGGTCGTTACTCCGCCTTCCCCTAGTACATAACAAAGGTCTAGCACAAGTAGAAGAAGGAGAAACAACCCCCACGACAACAATCGGGATTCTTTGTCCTCTCTCATATATGGTGGTCACACTCCCTCACTGATTTTTCGACCGTCGGTGATGGTCATTATTCCTCCTTCTCCATGTGCATAACAACGGTCTAGCACAAGGAGAAGAAGGAAAAACGACCCCCATGACAACAGTCGGGATTCTTATTCTCTCATATATGGTGCAGACTTTATCCCTCAATCATTTGTTGACTGACATGTATGGATCCTCGACAGACTTAAAATCAACCTGAAATGTCGTTTAATTATCTTTCTAGAAAATCTAGGTCACTTGATATTTCCTACATATTCTAGCACAAGTCATGCCAAAATTCACGGAAATATCCGGCATGGCCTTTGCTAAAAAAAGGACATATCGAGCGCCTGAAATTTGCCGGAACAGAAATTAATCAACACTCCGGCAAAACATAGGCCACTCGGAGGTGTAACCTGCAAACATGGCCGGCCACATGGGCAAGCACATATCCTATTTGAGCAACAAAAGATATACATGTTTATATCTACATCATATGAGCATTCAAACTTGATGGTCATTGCATTTCAATGGTTGAAAATATTAACAAAAAAATTTCGAAATATCTTATAGGACTCATATTGACATGGAGATTTGGCTGGTCTCACCTCGAGGTCGGAGGGGGTCGGTGACGGGGACGACGGCGGGGATGATGGAGGAGCTCCTTGATTTCTGCAAAAACAAAAACACTATAAGCTATCAACTAATCAAATGCGTACGCCTTGCACAGTGGGGGTCCAATTTAAGCATTCAAAATAGGAGTAGTTCTCCAATTTGAGCATTCAATAAGCAAAATCAAATCGTAAAATAAATAAGTATTTAAATTAGCATGCATTCAATAAGCAAAACTAAATCATCTCTTGCGTCCGTACATCATCGAATAGTATCACTAATACATCTCAAATAGTATCATACATATAACATCACTAATACAGCTAACACCCTAGCGAACGATGGGTATCGGCGCGGGTGGTGGACACCCAAAGAGAAGGAACCATCACAGGATCATAGCTCCAGTGAGATCCCTAGAGAACCTGCCAGGTATTGGAGAACCCGCCCTCCAACGGAACCATGTAGCGATGGACCTGCTCCACTACAAGAAATATGTCAACTAGTGACCTTCTGTCAGTGACCCTGAAAGAATTGGTCATAGATCTATGACCATTTGAGACCAATTGGTCAAAAGATGTTCGGGGGGCTCCAAACCCTAAACCATTGCGACCATTTTGGTCAGAAAGGTCATAATTTCCTTACATGAAATGGTCATAAAGCAAACAACGCTAGCTCGCTGCCTTATTTCTAGCTGTTAACGACCAATATAGATGGTCATAGCCTTGTAAATTGTGGTGGGTTGCGGTGACTAGGCGCCATCTCATCAGTTTTGCCTATGTGTCATGTCCATGTGTCAATTTTTGCCCTAGGTTGTGAAGCAACCTATATTTCTGTTATTCCAAAAATTCCCAAAACATTCTCATAATTTTTTTGGATCATGTCTTCATCAAATATGTCAAAAACCTTCCTTGCCTAGTTCAAAAATAATTCAACAATATTCATTTTCCTATTCTGTTCAGAGCAGCACTTTGTGAAGGAAGTACCCCTTTGGCATGTCCAAATAGTATCCATTTTCTACAGTGCTTTCCTATGCCGAAATAACCATCCTACACCAAATGCCAGCTCAATCCATTCGTTATTTTGAGCCTAGCTTCAACATTCGTATTTATGTCCAGTGTGGTACTTTGCAAAGCAAGTACCACCTAGGCTCCACCTTTTGAGCTGAAAATTTGTGAAGACGGTCTTCTTAGTAACTGATCATCCTGAGCCAAAACTCACGCCCATTAGCCATGTACATTTCCCGTACCGCTAATCAAACACTTGGCTACTAATTCATCTTTGAGCATCGATCGGTCTCCTCATGAGAATCTTATGTTGTAATTTTCTTCCTAGCACCTACCTGGGAGTGCCCAATGTTGGGGAACGTAGTAATTTCAAAAAAATTCTTACGCACATGCAAGATCATGGTGATGCATAACAACGAGAGGGGAGAGTGTGATCTACGTACCCTTATAGGTCGACAACGGAAGCGTTAGCACAATGTGGTTGATGTAGTCGTACGTCTTCATGGTTCGACCGATCCAAGCACCGTTACTCCGGCACCTCCGAGTTCTTGGCACACGTTCAGCTCGATGACGATCCCCGGGCTCCGATCCAGCAAAGCGTCGGGGAGGAGTTCCGTCAGCACGACGGCGTGGTGACGATCTTGATGTTCTACCGTCGCAGGGCTTCGCCTAAGCACCGCTACAATATGACCGAGGTGGAATATGGTGGAGGGGGGCACCGCACACGGCTAAGGAACGATCACGAAGATCAACTTGTGTGTCAAGGGGTGCCCCCTGCCCCCGTATATAAAGGATCAAGGGGAGGAGGCCGGGCGGCTACTATGGCGCGCCAAGGAGGAGTCCTCCTCCTAGTAGGAGTAGGACTCCTACTAGGAGGGGGAAAGAAGTGGGGAGGGAGAGGGAAAGGGGGGCGCCGCCCGCCTCTCCTTGTCCAATTCGGACCAGGGGGGAGGATTTGCACGGCCCACCTTTGGCTGCCCCTCTCTCTCTCCACTAAGGCCCATATGGCCCATTACTTCTCCCGGGGGGGTTCCGGTAACCCTCCGGTACTCCGGTTTTCTCCAAAATCACCCGGAACACTTCCGGTGTCCGAATATAGCCGTCCAATATATCAATCTTTATGTCTCGACCATTTCGAGCCTCCTCGTCATGTCCGTGATCACATCCGGGACTCCGAACTAACTTCGGTACATCAAAACTCATAAACTCATAATATAACTGTCATCGAAACCTTAAGCGTGCGGACCCTACGGGTTCTAGAATAATGTAGACATGACCGAGACACGTCTCCGGTCAATAACCAATAGCGGAACCTGGATGCTCATATTGGCTCCTACATATTCTACGAAGATCTTTATCGGTCAGACCGCATAACAACATACGTTGTTCCCTTTGTCATCGGTATGTTACTTGCCCGAGATTCGATCGTCAGTATCTCAATACCTAGTTCAATCTCGTTACCGGCAAGTCTCTTTACTCGTTCCGTAATACATCATCTCACAACTAACTCATTAGTTGCAATGCTTGCAAGGCTTTATGTGATGTGCATTACCGAGAGGGCCTAGAGATACCTCTCCGACAATCGGAGTGACAAATCCTAATCTCGAAATACGCCAACCCAACATGTACCTTTGGAGACACCTGTAGAGCACCTTTATAATCACCCAATTACGTTGTGACGTTTGGTAGCACACAAAGTGTTCCTCCGGCAAACGGGAGTTGCATAATCTCATAGTCATAGGAACATGTATAAGTCATGAAGAAAGCAATAGGAACATACTAAACGATCGGGTGATAAGCTAATGGAATGGGTCATGTCAATCAGATCATTCACCTAATGATGTGATCCCGTTAATCAAATAACAAATCTTTTGTTCATGGTTAGGAAACATAACCATCTTTGATTAACGAGCTAGTCTAGTAGAGGCATACTAGTGACACTCTGTTTGTCTATGTATTCACACATGTATTATGTTTCCGGTTAATACAATTCTAGCATGAATAATAAACATTTATCATGATATAAGGAAATAAATAATAACTTTATTATTGCCTCTAGGGCATATTTCCTTCAGTCTCCCACTTGCACTAGAGTCAATAATCTAGTTCACATCGCCATGTGATTCAACACTAAGAGTTCACATCACCATGTGATTAACACCCATAGTTCACATCGTCATGTGACCTATACCCAAAGGGTTTACTAGAGTCAATAATCTAGTTCACATTATTTATGTGATTAACACCCAAAGAGTACTAAGGTGTGATCATGTTTTGCTTGTGAGATAATTTTAATCAACGGGTCTGTCACATACAGATCCGTAAGTATTTTGCGAATTCTATGTCTACAACGCTTTGCACGGAGCTACTCTAGCTAATTGCTCCCACTTTCAATATGTATCTAGATCAAGACTTAGAGTCATCCAGATCTGTGTCAAAACTTGCATCTACGTAACTTTTTACGACGAACCTTTTGTCACCTCCATAATCGAGAAACATTTCCTTATTCCACTAAGCATAATTTTGACCAATGTCCAGTGATCTACTCTTAGATCATTATTGTACTCCCTTGCTTAACAGAGTGTAGGGTATACAATAGATCTGGTACACATCATGGCATACTTTATAGAACCTATGGCTGAGGCATAGGGAATGACTTTCATTCTCTTTCTATCTTCTGCCATGGTCGGGCTTTGAGTCTTACTCAATTTCATACCTTGTAACACAGCCAAGAACTCTTTCTTTGACTGTTCCATTTTTGAACTACTTCAAAATATTGTCAAGGTATGTACTCATTGGAAAAACTTATCAAGCGTCTTGATCTATCTCTATAGATTTTGATGCTTAATATGTAAGCAGCTTCACCGAGGTCTTTCTTTGAAAAACTTCTTTAAGAACACTCCTTTATGCTTTGCAGATTAATTCTACATTATTTCCGATCAACAATATGTCATTCACATATACTTATCAGAAATGCTGTAGTGCTCCCACTCACTTTCTTGTAAATACAGGCTTCATCGCAAGTCTGTATAAAACTATATGCTTTGATCAACTTATCAAAGTGTATATTCCAACTCCGAGATGCTTGCACCAGTCCATAGATGGATCGCTGGAGCTTGCATATTTTGTTAGCACCTTTAGGATTGACAAAACTTTCTGGTTGTATCATATACAACTCTTCTTTAATAAATCTATTAAGGAATGCAGTTTTGTTTATCCATTTGCCATATTTCATAAAATGCGGCAATTGCTAACATGATTCGGACAGACTTAAGCATAGATACGAGTGAGAAACTCTCATCGTAGTCAACACCTTGAACTTGTCAAAAACCTTTTTGCGACAATTCTAGCTTTGTAGATAGTAACACTACTATCAGCGTCCGTCTTCCTCTTGAAGATATATTTATTCTCAATTGCTTGCCGATCAGTGGGCAAGTCAACCAAAGTCCATACTTTGTTCTCATACATGGATCCCATCTCAGATTTCATGGCTTCAAGCCATTTTGCGGAATCTGGGCTCACCATCGCTTCTTCATAGTTCGTAGGTTCGTCATGGTCAAGTAGCATGACCTCGAGAACAGGATTACCGTACCACTCTAGTGCGGATCTCACTCTGGTTTACCTACGAGATTCGGTAGTAACTTGATCTGAAGTTACATGATCATCATCATGTAACGCCCTCGATGCGGCTATAGCTCCCACGTGTCGAGGCACGACTTAGAGACATAATCGCATTGAAAGCAATGTCGCAAGTTAGGCAATCATCACAACATCCCATGTAATGTATAATAAAAGGGGGAGATACTTAGTTGGCTTACACTCGCCACGTCACATCAGAGTACATAAATAACATCCATCATACAAACACTCATGGCCCGACTACGGCGCCAAAATGGAAAAGAACCCAACCAGCGACAAGGCCCCGAATCAAAACCCCAACTAGGCACCACTACTGATCATCAGGAAAAGACACGTAATATCGCTGCGAGTCTTCGTCAAACTCCCACTTGAGCTCGTACTCGTCACCTGGAGCGGAATCACCTGGACCTGCATCTGGAGTTATAGTATCTGTGAGCCACAGGGACTCACCAATCTCGCACCCTCGCGATCAAGACTATTTAATCTTATAGGAAGGGTAAGGCAAATGTATATGTGGAGCTGCAGCAAGCGACTAGCATATATGGTGGCTATCTTATACGCAAAAGAGAGCGAGAAGAGGAGGCAAAGCGCGAGCGAGAAACTAGAGAGCAACCTGCGCAAACATTACTCCAACACCGTGTCCACTTCCCGGACTCCGCCGAGAAGAAGCCATCACGGTAACACACTCAGTTGATTCATTTTAATTAATTAAGGTTCAAGTTATCTACAACCGGACATTAACAAATTCCCATCCGCCCATAACCGCGGGCACGGCTTTCGAAAGTTCAATCCCTGCAGGGGAGTCCCAACTTAGCCCATGACAAGCTCTCATGGTCAACGAAGGAATAGACCTCCTCCCAAGACGTTTCGATCAGACTCGGTATCTCGGTAACTCAAGACACTTCGACAGGTTAAAACAAGACCAGCAACACCGCCCGAATGTGCCGACAAATCCCGATAGGAGCTGCACATATCTCTTTCTCAGGGCACACTCAGATTGTCTAAACTTCTGGTAGACCAGCCTAGAGTTGCCCCTGGTAGCCATCGGCGGCTGACGGTTTGGACCAACACTCAAAGGAGCACTGGCCCGGGGGGGTTAAAATAAGATGACCCTTGAGTCTGCAGAACCCAAGGGAAAGAAAGGGCTAGGTGGCAAATGGTAAAACCAAGGTTGGGAATTGCTGGAAAAGCTTTAATCAAGGCAAAATATCAAGGGGTTCCCATTATAACCCAACCGCGTAAGGAACGCAAAATCCGGGAACATAACACCGATATGACGGAAACTACGGCGGCAAGAGTGGAACAAAACACTAGGCGAGAGGCCGAGCCTTCCACCCTTTACCAAGTATATAGATGCATTGAGATAACATAGCAATATAATGATATCCCAACAAGTAAGTAAATGTTCCAACAAGGAACGGCCTCCAATCTTCACCTGCAACTAGCAACGCTATAAGAGGGGCTGAGCAAAGCGGTATCATAGCCAATCAACGGTTTGCTAGGACGAGGTGGGTTAGAGGTTTGACATGGCAATTGGGAGGCTGACAAGCAAAAGGTAGGCATCATAGCATTGGCATAGCAAAAGAGCGAGCAAACTAGCATAGCAAAGATAGTAGTGATTTCGAGGGTATGATCATCTTGCCTGCACAGTTGTCAGAGTTGACTGGATCCTCAAAAACAAACTCAACGGGCTCCTCGGTAGCGAACTCGTCTCCCGGCTCTACCCAAACAAGACAAACAAGCAACAAGGATACAATCAACCACGTGCAAGTATCAAACGACATGATGCAATCATGATATGCTATGCGGGATGCGATGCGGGATGCAAAATGCAAGATATGACAGAAAATGCATGAAGCTGGCCTCAACCTGGAATTCCAAGGGTTCCACTAGAAAGATGAGATGAAATCTCTTGAAAAAGATATAAAGATCATAGGAATCAGAGTTACGGTTTGGAAATGGCAAGCATTTCAAAAATGACACCGGTCTGCGATTTACAGCAAGTAGGCATCTAAATGCAATGAGATGAACATGCTACAGCAACCAAACATGACAACAAAATACATGGCAGGGATGCAAACAAGATGCTGAACAAAAGACTAGCACTGAGCCACGGCCAATTCATCCATTATGAGGTTCAAACAAGCATGGCAAAAACGCAAATGCAAAACAGATTCCAGACTTCGTGAAATTAACACTTGTCTGAAATTTCAGATCACGAAGCCCTCTTTGGAGCAGCAAAACAACATGATACATGACCTGATTAAGACAAGTAAGAACATGGCATGGAGCTACTCAGCAAACTTAACAAAAGACCCAAAGTGACCTGGGGCCAAAAGGGTTCACAAAATATACTAACGGGCACACGAACATAGCAAAAACATAATCAGTTTTCAGACTTAGTGAAAACTGAGACATGCTGAAATATAACTCACGAAGGCATGTAAACGAGCTCGATGCACTCACCACGGTGCAAGTCATGGCAAGCCAAGCATACATACATTAAGAATGCACAAAATGATAGCTAGACATGGCAAGAACAAAGGCATAGCATGCACGGATCAACTACAATAACATCGGCAAAATCGCAAACGAGTTGACGATCTGCCCAGATTCACCACGAAGCAAAAGTAGAGCTCGATTGACTCAAGCTACGGTGCTCCATAATTGCAGACAAAGACATGGATGGATAGAGCATAACATTATTAACAAAACTCTTTTACTGATCATCCTCAAAATAGGCACGGATCACTAGGAAACAAGCTGAACATATGGCATCATGAACTAAATAATCCCAGACTTAGTGAAAAATACTAAGTCTCGGAAAACAGATTTACCGGGTGCCTCAATTTGCAAGCTTTCACAAGTCACCACACACATCCTAAAAATTTATGGGTTGCACCTATGGAAAGAAGACAAAACCCTTAACAAAACATATGAAGCACTCACAGGCATATCATGCACACAATCATCATGGCAAAAATGACAAAAGTCTAAGATGAACTAGCAGATCTGACAATTAACTCACGAAGCCTCCTTCTAACAGCATTTCGGGCATCCAGATGAACTCAAATGAAAATGATGCAATTGAATGAAATGATGTACTCGTCGAGACAAACATTTTGATATGCTATATGCCCAAATCGGTGCTACGGATGCAGAGATATCACTGGTCAAAATTTGCATAAAAATTATGGTTCGGGAGAGAAGTCAACCGAGATATTTTTGGATCTAGATCCAAATCCGGGACACTGTAGCACGCACGCAGTCCGAGGATGGCCGGCCGGTCTTGGGGCTCGCCGGAGAAGACGCCGGTGGCCGGAGTGGAAGAGGCCGGCGAGGTGCGGCGGCGTTGGAGGCGGCGGGCGGATCGGGCCGCGCGGGGGCCCGACTTGGGCTCCACGGGCCGGCGGGTGTTGGCGGCGGAGGGCGACACGTGGCGGCGCTAGATTGGTCAACGGCGGCGGCGTGAGTTGTCCGGCCGGGTCAGACACGTCAGGCCGGCGCGAGGGAATTTTAGGGTTTCGTGGGGGAGGAGAGATCCGAAAAACGGGGGGGCTATTTATAGGCATAAGTGGAGCTAGGAGAGTCCAAATGAGGTGCGGTTTTCGGCCACGCGATCGTGATCGAACGCTCTAGGACATGGAGCAGAGTTTGGTGGGTTTTGGGCCAAATTGGAGGGGTGTTGGGCTGCAACACACACAAGGCCTTTTCGGTCCCTCGGTTAACCGTTGGATTAACCGTTGGAGTATCAAACGAAGTCCAAATGATACGAAACTTGACAGGAGGTCTACCGTCAGTAAACCAAGGCCGCTTGGCAAGTCTCGGTCCAATCCGGAAATGTTTAATCCCCACACATGAAAGAGAGGTAGAAATGACCACCGGAGGAGAACGAAGCACCGGATTGCAAAACGGACGACGGGGAAAATGCTCGGATGCATGAGACGAACACGTATGCAAATGAAATGCACATGATGACATGATATGCAATGCATGACACGCAAGAAATGACAAGGCAACAACAGCGAATAACTGGACGACACCTGGCACATCGGTCTCGGGGCGTTACACATCATTTGCTTCCTCACTAATTGGTGTAGTAGTCACAGGAACAGATTTCTGTGATGAACTACTTTCCAATAAGGGAGAAGGTACAATTACCTTATCAAGTTCTACTTTCCTCCCACTCACTTCTTTCGAGAGAATATCCTTCTCTAGAAAGGATCCATTCTTAGCAACGAATGTCTTGCCTTCGGATCTGTGATAGAAGGTGTACCCAACAGTAACTTTTTGGGTATCCTATGAAGACACACTTTTCCAATTTGGGTTTGAGCTTATCAGGATGAAACTTTTTCACATAAGCATTGCAACCCCAAACTTTAAGAAATGACAACTTTGGTTTCTTGCCAAACCACAGTTCATACGGTGTCGTCTCAACAGATTTAGATGGTGCCCTTTTAACGTGAATGTAGCTGTCTCTAATGCATAACCCCAAAACAATAGTGGTAGATCGGTAAGAGACATCATAGATTGCACTATATCCAATAAAGTACGGTTATGACGTTCGGACACACCATTATGCTGAGGTGTTCCATGTGGCATGAGTTTGTGAAACTATTCCACATTGTTTTAATTGAAGACCAAACTCGTAACTCAAATATTTGTCTCCGCGATCAGATCGTAGAAACTTTATTTTCTTGTCATGATGATTTTCCACTTCACTCTGAAATTCTTTGAACTTTTCAAATGTTTCAGACTTATGTCTCATCAAGTAGATATACCCATATCTGCTCAAATCTTCTGTGAAGTTCAGAAAATAACGATACTTGCCGTGAGCTTTAACACTCATCGGGCCGCATACATCAGTATGTATTATTTCCAATAAGTCAGTTGCTCGCTCCGGAGAATAGAGTCTTAGTCATCTTGCCCATGAGGCATGGTTCACAAGCATCAAGTGATTCATAATCAAGTGATTCCAAAATCCCATCAGCATGGAGTTTCTTCATGCGCTTTACACCAATATGACCTAAACAGCAGTGCTACAAATAAGTTGCACTATCATTATTAACTTTGCATCTTTTGGCTTCAATATTATGAATATGTGTATCACTACAATCGAGATACAACAAACCATTTTCGTTGGTGTGTATGACCATAGAAGGTTTTATTCATGTAAACAGAACAACAATTGTTCTCTAACTTAAATGAATAACCGTATTGCAATAAACATGATCAAATCATATTCATGCTCAGCGCAAACACCAAATAACACTTATTTAGGTTCAACACTAATCTCGAAAGTATAGGGAGTCTGCGATGATGATCATATCAATCTTGGGACCACTTCCAACACACATCATCACTTCACCCTTAACTAGTCTCTGTTTATTCTGCAACTCCCGTTTTGAGTTACTAATCTTAGCAACTGAACTAGTATCAAATACTGAGGGGTTGCTATAAACACTAGTAAAGTACACATCAATAACATGTATATCAAATATACTTATGTTCACTTTGCCATCCTTCTTATCTGCCAATCACTTGGGGTAGTTCCGCTTCTAGTGACCAGTCCCTTTGTAGTAGAAACACTTAGTCTCAGGCTTAGGACCAGACTTGGGCTTCTTCACTTGAGCAGCAACTTGCTTGCTGTTCTTCTTGAAGTTCCCCTTCTTCCCTCTGCCCTTTTTCTTGAAACTAGTGATCTTGTCTACCATCAACACTTGATGTTTTTCTCGATTTCTACCTTCGTCAATTTCCGCATTACGAAGAGCTTGGGAATCGTTTCCGTTATCCCTTGCATATCATAGTTCATCACGAAGTTCTACTAACTTGGTGATGGTGACTAGAGAATTCTGTCAATCACTATCTTATCTGGAAGATTAACTCCCACTTGATTCAAGCGATTGTAGTACTTAGACAATCTGAGCACATGCTCACTAGTTGAGTGATTCTCCTCCATCTTTTAGCTATAGAACTTGTTGGAGACTTCATATCTCTCAACTCGGGTATTTGCTTGAAATATTAACTTCAACTCCTGGAACATCTCATATGCTCCATGACGTTCAAAACGTCTTTGAAGTCCCGATTCTAAGCCATTAAGCATGGTGCACTAAACTATCAAGTAGTCATCATATTGAGCTAGACAAACATTCATAACGTCTGCATCTGCTCCTGCAATAGGTCCGTCACCTAGCGGTGCATCAAGGACATAATTCTTCTGTGCAGCAATGAGGATAAACCTCAGATCACGGATCCAATCTGCATCATTGCTACTAACATCTTTCAACACAATTTTCTCTAGGAACATATCAAAATAAACACAGGGAAGCAACAACGTGAGCTATTGATCTACAGCATAATTTGCAAAATACTACCAGGACTAAGTTCATGATAAATTTAAGTTCAATTAATCATATTACTTAAGAACTCCCACTTAGATAGACATCCCTCTAATCCTCTAAGTGATTACGTGATCCAAATCAACTAAACCATGTCCGATCATCACGTGAGATGGAGTAGTTTCATTGGTGAACATCGCTATGTTGATCATATCTACCATATGATTCACGCTCGACCTTTCGGTCTCCGTGTTCCGAGGCCATATCTGTATATGTTTGGTTCGTCAAGTATAACCTGAGTATTCCGCGTGTGCAACTGTTTTGCACCCGTTGTATTTGAACGTAGAGCCTATCACACCCGATCATCACATGGTGTCTCAGCACGAAGAACTTTCGCAACGGTGCATACTCAGGGAGAACACTTCTTGATAATTAGTGAGAGATCATCTTATAATGCTACCGTCAATCAAAGCAAGATAAGATGCATAAAAGATAAACATCACATGCAATCAATATAAGTGATATGATATGGCCATCATCATCTTGTGCTTGTGATCTCCATCTTTGAAGCACCGTCGTGATCACCATCGTCATCGGCGCGACACCTTGATCTCCATCGTAGCATCATTGTCGTCTCGCCAATCTTATGCTTCCACGACTATCGCTACCGCTTAGTGATAAAGTAAAGCATTACAGCGCGATTGCATTGCATACAATAAAGAGACAACCATACGGCTCCTGCCAGTTGCCGATAACTCGATTACAAAACATGATCATCTCATACAATAAAATTTAGCATCATGTCTTGACCATATCACATCACAACATGCCCTGCAAAAACAAGTTAGACGTCCCCATTTTATTGTTGCAAGTTTTACGTGGCTGCTACGGGCTTAAGCAAGAACCAATCTTACGTACGCATCAAAACCACAACGATAGTTTGTCAAGTTGGTGTTGTTTTAACCTTCGCAAGGACCGGGCGTAGCCACACTCGGTTCAACTAAAGTTGGAGAAACTGTCACCCGCAAGCCACCTATGTGCAAAGCACATCGGGAGAACCGGTCTCGCGTAAGCGTACGCGTAATGTCGGTCCGGGCCGCTTCGTCCAACAATACCGCCGAACCAAAGTATGACATGCTGGTAAGCAGTATGACTTATATCGCCCACAACTCACTTGTGTTCTACTCGTGCATATAACATCAACATATAAAACCTAGGCTCTCATACCACTGTTGGGGAACGTAGTAATTTCAAAAAAATTCTTACGCACACGCAAGATCATGGTGATGCATAGCAACGAGAGGGGAGAGTGTGATCTATGTACCCTTGTAGATCGACAACGGAAGCGTTAGCACAATGTGGTTGATGTAGTCGTACGTCTTCACGGTTCGACCGATCCAAGCACCGTTACTCCGGCACCTCCGAGTTCTTGGCACACGTTCAGCTCGATGACGATCCCCGAGCTCCGATCCAGCAAAGCATCGGGGAGGAGTTCCGTCAGCATGACGGCATGGTGACGATCTTGATGTTCTACCGTCGCAGGGCTTCGCCTAAGCACCGCTACAATATGACCGAGGTGGAATATGGTGGAGGGGGGCACCGCACACGGCTAACGAACGATCACGAAGATCAACTTGTGTGTCAAGGGGTGCCCGCTGCCCCCGTATATAAAGGATCAAGGGGAGGAGGCCGGCCGGCCACTATGGCGCGCCAAGGAGGAGTCCTCCTCCTAGTAGGAGTAGGACTCCTACTAGGAGGGGGAAAGAAGTGGGGAGGGAGAGGGAAAGGGGGGGCGCCGCCCCCCTCTCCTAGTCCAATTCAGACCAGGGGGAAGGAGGCGCGTGGCCCACCTTGGGCTGCCCCTCTCTCTCCACTAAGGCCCATATGGCCCATTACTTCTCCCGGGGGGGGGGGGTTCCGGTAACCCTCCGGTACTCCAGTTTTCTCCGAAATCACCCGGAACACTTCCGGTGTCCGAATATAGCCGTCCAATATATCAATCTTTATGTCTCGACCATTTAAAGACTCCACGTAATGTCCGTGATCACATTTGGAACTCCGAACTGACTTCGGTACATCAAAACTCATAAACTCATAATATAACTGTCATCGAAACCTTAAGCGTGCGGACTATTGGGGAACGTAGCATAAATTCAAAATTTTCTTACGTGTCACCAAGATCTATCTATGGAGTCATCTAGCAACGAGGGAGGAGTGGATATACATACCCTTGTAGATCGCGCGCGGAAGCGTTCAACAGAACGGGGTTGATGGAGTCGTACTTGTCGTGATCCAAATCACCGATGATCCTAGCGCCGAACGGACGGCACCTCCGCGTTCAACACACATACGGAGCAGCGACGTCTCCTCCTTCTTGATCCAGCAAGGGGGGAGGAGAGGTTGATGGAGATCCAGCAGCACGACGGCGTGGTGGTGGAAGTAGCGGGATTCCAACAGGGCTTCGCCAAGCGCTGCGGGAGGAGGGAGATGTGTCATGGGAGGGAGAGGGAGGTGCCAGGGCTTAGGTGCGGCTGCCCTCCCTTCCCCCCACTATATATAGGGCCAAGGGAGAGGGGGGTGCAGCCTTGGCCTTTCCTCCAAGGAAGGGTGCGGCCAGGGAGGAGTCCATCCTCCCCAAGGCACCTAGGAGGTGCCTTCCCCTTTTAGGACTCTTTCTTTCCCTTATCTCTTGGCGCATGGGCCTCTTGGGGCTGGTGCCCTTGGCCCATATAGGCCAAGGCGCACACCCCTACAGCTCATGAGGCCCCCCGGGGCAGGTGGACCTCCTTGGTGGACCCCCGGACCCCTTTCGGCACTCCCGGTACAATACCGATAATGCGCGAAACTTTTCCGGCGACCAAAACAAGACTTCCCATATATAAATCTTTACCTCCGGACCATTCCGGAACTCCTCGTGACGTCCGAGATCTCATCCGGGACTCCGAACAACTTTTGGGTTACCGCATACTAATATCTTTATAACCCTACCGTCACCGAACCTTAAGTGTGTAGACCCTACGGGTTCGGGAACCATGCAGACATGACCGAGACGTTCTTCGGTCAATAACCAACAGCGGGATCTGGATACCCGTGTTGGTTCCCACATGTTCCATGATGATCTCATCGGATGAACCACGATGTCGAGGATTCGATCAATCCCGTATACAATTCCCTTTGTCTAGCGGTACGATACTTGCCTGAGATTCGATCGTCGGTATCCCGGTACCTTGTTCAATCTTGTTACCGGCAAGTCTCTTTACTCGTTCCGTAACACATCATCCCGTGATCAACTCCTTGATCACATTGTGCACATTATGATGATGTCCTACCGAGTGGACCCAGAGATACCTCTCCGTCACACGGAGTGAAAAATCCCAGTCTCGATTCGTGCCAACCCAACAGACACTTTCGGAGATACCCGTAGTGCACCTTTATAGTCACCCAGTTATGTTGTGACGTTTGGCACACCCAAAGTATTCCTACGGTATCCGGGAGTTGCACAATCTCATGGTCTAAGGAAATGATACTTGACATTAGAAAAGCTTTAGCGAACGAACTACACGATCTTTGTGCTAGGCTTGGGATTGGGTCTTGTCCATCACATCATTCTCCTAATGATGTGATCCCGTTATCAACGACATCCAATGTCCATGGTCAGGAAACCGTAACCATCTATTGATTAACGAGCTAGTCAACTAGAGGCTTACTAGGGACATGGTGTTGTCTATGTATCCACACATGTATTTGAGTTTCCTATCAATACAATTCTAGCATGGATAATAAAAGATTATCATGAACAAGGAAATATAATAATAACCAATTTATTATTGCCTCTAGGGCATATTTCCAACAGTCTCCCACTTGCACTAGAGTCAATAATCCAGTTCACATCGCTATGTGACTAACACTCAAGGTCACATCCCCATGTGACTAACACTCGATGAGTTATGGGTTTGATCATGTTATGCTTGTGAGAGACGTTATAGTCAACGGGTCTGAATCTTTCAGATCCGTATGTACTTCGCAAATTTCTATGTCATCTTGTAGATGCAACTACTACGCTACATTTGGAGCTATTCCAAATAACTGTTCTACTATACGAATCCAGTTTACTACTCATAATAATCTGGATTAGTGTCAAAGTTTGCATCGGCGTAACCCTTTACGACGAACTCTTTTACCACCTCCATAATCGAGAAAATTCCTTAGTCCACTAGTTACTAAGGATAACTTTGACCGCTGTCTTGTGATCCATTCTTGGATCACTCTTGTACCCCTTGACTGACTCATGGCAAGGCACATTTCAGGTGCGGTACACAGCATAGCATACTATAGTGCCTATGTCTTAAGCATAGGGGACGACCTTCGTCCTTTCTCTCTATTCTGCCATGGTCGAGCTTTAAGTCTTAACTTCATACCTTACAACTCAGGCAAGAACTCCTTCTTTGACTGATCCATCTTGAACACCTTCAAGATCTTGTCAAGGTATGTGCTCATTTGAAAGTACCATTAAGCGTTTTGATCTATCCTTATAGATCTTGATGCTCAATGTTCAAGTAGCTTAATCCAGGCTTTCCATTGAAAAAACACTTTCCGAATAACCCTATATGCTTTCCAGAAATTCTACGTCATTTCTGATCAACAATATGTCAACAACATATATTCATCAGAAATTCTATAGTGCTCCCACTCACTTCTTTGGAAATACAAGTTTCTCATAAACTTTGTATAAACCCAAAATCTTTGATCATCATCAAAGCATACATTCCAACTCCGAGATGCTTACTCCAGTCCCTAGAAGGATTGCTGGAGCTTTGCATACTTATTAGCATCTTTCAGGATTGACAAAACCTTCCGGTTTGTATCACATACAACCTTTCCTCAAAAAAAACGTCGAGGAAACAATGTTCTGACATCCTATCTGCAAGATTTCATAAATAATGCAGTAATCGCTAATATAATTCCAACAGACTCTTAGCATCGCTACGAGTGAGAAAGTCTCATCGTAGTCAACTCCTTGAACTTGTCAGAAAACATCTTAACGACAAGTCGAGCTTTCTTAATGGTGACATTTACCATCGTTGTCCGTCTTCCTTTTAAAATCCATCTGTACTCAACATCCTCACGACCATCGAGTTGTTCTATCAAAGTCTACACTTTGTTTCCATACATGGATCCTCTCTCAGATTTTATGGCCTCGAGCCATTTATCAGAATCCGGGCCCACCATCGCTTCTCCATAGCTCGTAGGTTCATTGTTGTCTAGCAACATGACTTCCAAGACAGGATTACGTACCACTCTGAAGTCGTACGCATCCTTGTCATCCCACGAGGTTTGGTAGTGACTTGATCTGAAGTTTCATGATCACTATCATAAGCTTCCACTTCAATTGGTGTAGGTGCCACAGGAACAACTCCCTGTGCCCTGTCACACACTAGTTGAAGAGACGGTTCAATAACCTCATCAAGTCTCCACCATCCTCCCACTCAATTCTTTCGACAGAAACTTTTCCTCGAGAAAGGACCCGATTCTAGAAACAATCCCTTATTGCTTTCGGATCTGAGACAGGAGGTATACCCAACTGTTTTGGGTGTCCTATGAAGATGCATTTATCCGCTTTGGGTTCGAGCTTATCAGCCTGAAACTTTTTCACATAAGCGTTGCAGCCCCAAACTTTTAAGGAATGACAGCTTAGGTTTCTCTAAACCATAGTTCATACGGTGTCACCTCATCGGAATTACCTGGTGCCCTATTTAAAGTGAATGTGGTTGTCTCTAATGCCTAACCTATAAACTATCGTGGTAATTTGATAAGAGACATCATGGTATGCATCATATCCAATAGGGTGCAGTTATGATGTTCGGACACACCATCACACTATGGTGTTCCAGGTTGTATTAGTTGTGAAACAATTTCCACAATGTCTTAATTCTGTGCCAAACTCGTAATTCAGATATTCATCTCTATGATCATATCATAGATATTTTATCCTCTTGTCACGACGATCTTTCAACTTCACCCTGAAATTACTTGAACCTTTCAATAATTCAGACTCGTGATTCATCAAGTAAATATACTCAACATCTACTCAAATCATCTGTGAAGTAAGAACATAACGATATCCACTACATGCCTCAGCACTCATTGGATTGCACACATCAAAACGTATTACTTCCAACAAGTTGCTTTCTAGTTCCATTTTACTGAAAACGAGGCTTTCAGTCATCTTGCCCATGTGGTATGATTTGCATGTCTCAAGTGATTCAAAATCAAGTGAGTCCAAACAGTCCATTTGCATGGAGTTTCTTCATGCATATACACCAATAGACATGGTTCGCATGTCTCAAATTTTTCAAAAATGAGTGAGTCCAAAGATCCATCAACATGGAGCCTCTTCATGCGTTTTATACCGATATGACTTAAGTGGCAGTGCCACAAGTAGGTGGTACTATCATTACTATCTTTTGGCATGAACATGTGTATCACTACGATCGAGATTCAATAAACCATTCATTTCAGGTGTAAGACCATTGAAGGTATTATTCAAATAAACAGAGTAACCGTTATTCTCCTTAAATGAATAACCGTATTGCGATAGACAGAATCCAATCATGTCTATGCTCAACGCAAACACCAATCTCGATGGTAGAGGGAGCGTGCGATGCTTGATCATATCAACATCGGAAACTCTTCCAACACATATCGTCAGCTCACCTTTAGCTAGTCTCCATTTATTCCATAGCTTTTATTTCGAGTTACTAACACTTAGCAACAGAACCGGTATCTAATACCCTGGTGCTACTAGGAGTACTAGTAAAGTACAAATTAACACAATGTATATCCAATATACTTCTATTGACCTTGCTAGCCTTCTCATCTACCAAGTATCTAGGGTAATTCTGCTCCAGTGGCTGTTCCCCTTATTACAGAAGCACTTAGTCTCGGGTTTGGGTTCAACCTTGGGTTTCTTCACTAGAGCAGCAGCTGAATTGCTGTTTCATGAAGTATCCCTTCGTGCCCTTGCCCTTCTTGAAACTAGTGGTTTCACCAACCATCAACAATTGATGCTCCTTGATTTCTACTTTTGTGGTGTCAAACATCGCGAATATCTCAATGATCATCAGATATGTCCCTGATATATTATAGTTCATCACGAAGCTCTAGCAGCTTGGTGGTAATGACTTCGGAGAAACATCACTTTCTTATCTGGAAGATCAACTCCCACTCGATTCAAATGATTGTTGTACTCAGACAATCTGATCACAAGCTCAACAATTGAGCTTTTCTCCCTTAGTTTGCAGGCTAAGAAAATCATCGGAGGTCTTATACCTCTTGACGTGGGCACGAGCCTGAAATCCCAATTTCAGCCCTCGAAACATCTCATATGTTTCGCGACGTTTCAAAACGTCTTCGGTGCCTCAACTCTAAACCATTTAACTGAACTATCACGTAGTTATCAAAATGTGTATGTCAGATGTTCGCAACATCCACAGACAACTTTTGAGGTTCAGCACACTGAGCGGTGCATTAAGGACATAAGCCTTCTATGAAGTAATGAGGACAATCCTCAGTTTACGGACCTAGTCCGCATAATTGCTACTATCAACTTTCAACTAAATTTTCTCTAGGAACATAACTAAACAGTAGAACTGAAGTGCGAGCTACGACATAATTTGCGAAGACCTTTTGACTATGTTCAGGATAATTAAGTCATCTTATGAACTCCCACTCAGATAGACATCCCTCTAGTCATCTAAGTGATTACATGATCCGAGTCAAGTAGGCCGTGTCCGATCATCACGTGAGACGGACTAGTCAACATCGGTGAACATCTTCATGTTGATCGTATCTTCTATACGACTCATGCTCGACCTTTCGGTCTCTTGTGTTCCGAGGCCATGTCTGTACATGCTAGGCTCGTCAAGTTAACCTAAGTGTTTCGCATGTGTTCCGAGGCCATGTCTGTACATGCTAGGCTCGTCAACACCCGTTGTATTTGAACGTAAGAATCTATCACACCCGATCATCATGTGGTGCTTCGAAACGACGAACTTTCGCAACGGTGCACAGTTAGGGGGAACACCTTCTTGAAATTTTAGTGAGGGATCATCTTATTTACTACCATCGTTCTAAGCAAATAAGATGTATAAACATGATAAACATCACATGCAATCAAATAGTGACATGATATGGCCAATATCATATTGCTCCTTTTGATCTTCATCTTCGGGGCTCCATGATCATCATCGTCACCGGCATGACACCATGATCTCCATCATCGTGTCTCCATGAAGTTGCCTCACCAACTATTACTTCTACTACTACAGCTAACGGTTAGCAATAAAGTAAAGTAATTACATGGCGTTTATGTTGACACGTAGGTCATAAATAAATTAAGACAACTCCTATGGCTCCTGCCGGTTGTCATAATCATCGACATGCAAGTCGTGATTCCTATTACAAGAACATGATCAATCTCATACATCACATATATCATTTATCACATCCTTTGGCCATATCACATCACATAGCATACCCTGCAAAAACAAGTTAGACGTCCTCTAATTGTTGTTTGCATGTTTTACGTGGCTGCTATGGGTTTCATATAGCAAGCTGGAATGGTTTCGAATGTGCATGGTATTGACATTTTATTCATGTATTAAAATATTTGACAACCTCAACAAGTAGAGGAGCAAGTTCAAGTACGAAAGGTGCATGGTCTTGGCTTTCAGTTTGGATTGGATTATAAACATTTATTTTATTTCCTTTTCTTCCTTGTACGTTATGTTCCTGTTAGCTCTTCATAAGTGCAGCCTACACTTAGCTTTAATAAAAGACTTCTTCACTTGCTTGGTGGATAACAACATGTGTGTGTCGTGAACTGAAGTTTCCTTTTGGTTTGTAAACTTGTTCATGCTGCCCAAGTGTTTGTGTATTTCAGTTAGTGGTTGCTGCCTTCTTAAGTGACTGTGTACTGCAACCATGTAGTCAGTATAACTTAGTTCATGATTTAAGTTGTCATACAAAATTAAATATGTTCTCTGTACATGTTAGCTTATAATTTTAGGAAATGATTCACTATGACTGGTGAGATCCATTTATAGATCATTTAGAGTTTCTAATTTCTATTCCAGTCAGTTTTCATTAATGTGTTCTTGCGACAAAAAAACATTGTCTTAAACTCTTAATATTATATCTAAGGACTGCATTTATGAGTATGTCTCCAGTTATTCTAATTTCCTTCATGAATACAGCTTCTGAGAAGAAATCGTTCCAGGTACTGGGCGTAGTGGTGATGGAGACATAGACTTGTAAGACCCTTGGGTGGGCGAACGCCCTTGAGCACCTCCACTTGAACTTCTGGTGAGCAAGTCTGTAAGGAACCACCCCAGGACAGTTCCAGTCATATTAGTCTTTTCTTATCAGCTAGCTTTGCATCGTCTGCTTCCTTCTTGTTTTTGACATATTCAAGATGATGAATTTTCAGATTACCTTGCAGCTTGTTTAGGCTCCCCAACTGTTTTAGCTCATGCCCATGTTTTGTCCTTACTTGAGATACAGCAAGTTCTTGTAGTAATGTTAAACTACCGATGTTCGGAACTTGCATTGCAAAGCTATAAATATGACGCTTACTGCTAGTTTTCTACATGTAGTGCTAGTTCTGTACATGCAGTTTAGTGCTTGTCATACTTAGATTTTTCCTATGAAGTGATGATTTTTTTTGCTACCACGTAAAGTTGTGAAGGTGGTTGGTCATGACAAATTTTCATTTGCCATGAAAACTATGGGTATAGGGCATTGGATGGCAATCATTTAATTTTTCTTGCCTTTTTTTAATTATGTTCATGTTACATTTAATTGCAGCCTATACTTGGCAATAAGAAAAGTCATGAGCTGTAGTTTACCTTTTGGTTTGAAAGCTTGTACATATCACAGTTTTGCCTTTCACCGTTGTTCATTAAAATCTCCTATATTTTTCTATTGTATAGGTGAATGGAACATTCCAAGCCCAAGGGAATGCACTCCATTAACAGAATCTTCCCATGATGGAAGACCATCCTCATGCTACTCATGTGGATGAGCATAGTTCTACTCCAACATTTAGAAATTCCAGTAGTATAATTAGTTGTTAATATTGTGAAATAGGGTGCAGGTAGGCTTTCTTTGTCAATTGCTTCTCTTGGCAATTTAGGAATCAACCAGTATGCGTGTTTCGTATTTGGTGACACCTCCTGTTAAGTTAAGGCTCCATGAATCATGACTTGGATATGAATATGTAGATCTTGTGAATAACGAGATTTAAATAAATTGGATGGGTACATTGTGACCTAGGAATTGGATGTGATTTTAAACCGGGTTATATGATCTTTGTGTATGCATGAATGTGAAATGATTTGGCATGTGGCTGTGAATATATATACCGCTTTCCAATAATATTTTTATTTGCTCTTGGTTCATTCCTGAGGACCGTTTTAATTCTTTCCTGACGAAGCCAGCCGTCATGGATATGTAGAGCTCATTCCTGAAGGTATGGTCCTGAGTGCCACTAGCTGTCAGGAAACAGAACATGTTCCCGACGGCCAGTTTTCTGACGGTATCTCCTGACGGTACGGCCGTCAGGAATATGAATTTGGGTGGCTCCAGGCACTGGTCAGGAAAACGCCGTCAGGAAAATCTATTCGTGACGGGTACCGTCAGGAACGGCTATCTTTCCTGACAAGCTGTTGCTGACGGGAGTTCCCTGACGGTGGGGTATCATTCCTGACAAAATCGGTTCGTTCCTGACGGATTTTGGCCGTCAGGAAAAAGTCAGTTTGGGGTAGTGATTGCTAAGATGAGGAAAATCAATGTCGACAAATATTTGATATCGGCATTGGTGGAGCGTTGGAGGCCCGAGACAAACAGTTTTCACCTACCTGTAGGAGAAATGACCATTACGTTGCAAGATGTCAGTTGTTTGTGGGGGTTGCCTATTGTCGGTGTCAAAACCGGCGGATCTCGGGTGGGGGGTTCCGAACTGTGCGTCTAGGCTGGATGGTAACAGAAGACGAGGGACACAATGTTTTACTCAGGTTCGGGCCCTCTTGATGGAGGTAAAACCCTACGTCCTGCTTGATTAATATTGATGATATGGGTAGTACAAGAGTAGATCTACCACGAGATCAAGGAGGCTAAACCCTAAAAGCTAGCCTATGGTATGATTGTTGTATGATGAAGTTGTCCTACGGACTAAAACCCTCTGGTTTATATAGACACCGGAGAGGGTTAGGGTTACACAAAGTCGGTTACAATGGTAGGAGATCTTGAATATTCGCATCGCCAAGCTTGCCTTCCACGCCAAGGAAAGTCCCATCCGGACACGGGACGGAGTCTTCAATCTTGTATCTTCATAGTCCTGGAGTTCGGCTGAAGATATGGTCCGGCTACCCGAACACCCCCTAATCCAGGACTCCCTCAGTAGCCCCTGAACCAGGCTTCAATGACGACGAGTCCGGCGCGCAGATTGTCTTCGGCATTGCAAGGCGGTTTCCTCCTCCAAATTCTTCATAAAAGTTTGTAAACACCAAGAGTAGTGTCCGGCTCTGCAAAATAAGCTTCCATGTATTGCCATAGAGAGAATAATATTAACACCAATCTAATCTGCTGACGTATTCCGCAGCGTGACATCACACTACGGCCAAGCCCTTATTCGAATCATTTTCACTTCTCCACCTCGGCGTGTTTTGCGAGGCGGTTTCCTTGGCACGTCTTGTTAAAGCGGAGATCGTGTCCCCTTTGTTTCGTTAATACGGACGTGGGTAACCCAACCGCGCCACTTATCACGGCGCTTGGGAGGCAAGCGAGTTTTACTAGGCTGGTGGTGACGCATAGTCGCATCCGCCCATATAAGGGGATAAGGATCCACCTTTTTACCTACGCCTTCTTCCTCCTTTGCCTATCCATCGTCTGCGCACCCGAGCTCCAGCGCCCAAGCCCGCACTTCCTATCTCAACCCTCTCCAACAATGACCGGAGCGGGAGGCAAGTGGATGGTCTCCTCCATCACGGAGGGCCATGTCAAAAGGTTAAGGAAGGCCGGATACTTGTCCAAAGACATCGCGCACCGGCTTCCTGAGGAGGGGCAGCTTCTCCCCACCCCAAGGCCCCATGAGAGGGTAGTATTTCTACCCCACTTCCTCCACGGACTGGGTTTTCCTCTCCACCCATTTGTCCGCGGGCTCATGTTCTACTATGGTCTAGATTTCCACGATCTGGCCCCAAACTTCATCCTCAATATCTCGGCGTTTATCGTCGTGTGCAAGGCTTTCCTCTGCATTCGCCCCCATTTTGGCCTCTGGCTCAAGACCTTCAACGTCAAGCCAAAGGTGGTGCGCGGCAACCAGGCGGAGTGCGGAGGTGCCATGGCGGGCAAAATTGCCAATGTCCTATGGCTCGAGGGCTCCTTTGTGGAGACCTTGAAGGGGTGACAATCAGGGTGGTTTTACATCACCGAGCCACGTGATCCGAAGTGGATCGCAGCCCCTGAATTCCGATCCGGACCCCCTACGCGGCTCACGTCCTGGAAGGAGACGAGCTTGTCGTGGGGCGACGAAGAAGAGTTGACCGGACTGCAAAAATGCATCCAGTCCCTGGTGAACAAGCAGCTCAAGCTTGTCAACGTAATCCAGGTCATGCTCGTCCGCCGGATCCTTCTATGTCAAGAACGGGACTTCAATTTGTGGGAGTTCAACCCGGCGCAGCACCGAACTCTAAGCAGGCTCTTCGACACGACGTATGAAGATGTCTGGAGGGGGCTAACCAAAGGCGCTGAGGCTCCCACATCCGCCTCCGAAGACCGTGGATTCAGCTCGCAGCGTCCTGCTGGCGAGGTAAGATATTTCCACCTTTTACAGGATGTTAAGTTTTTCATAGTTTGACTCTATGCGGGATCTAAACTCCCTCACCTTTGACAGGATTGGCGGGAGAAGTCCGGACAGATTAACTGTCCGGCTCCCTTTGCCCGAAGACCCAGCCCCTGCTCTCCTAGAGAAGCTGCTGGTTCCGGCACCTTATGTGGTGCCGGAGAAGAAGGCCAAGAATAAGAAGGCCACGGGGACTGGAAAGATTTCCCAGCATATGGTGGTGTCGGACTCGTCGTCCGACGAGTCCGAGACGCACTCCTCCCGTGAAGACGAGGAGGAGGAAGAAGAAACCTCTCCCCCTCCAGCGGGGGGAGGTAAGAAGAGGAAGGCCGCCCCAGTAGGGGATGCCGAGGGGTCCAAGAAGAGGAAAACCCCTCCGCAGGACTACGGCCCCGACGCCGTCCGGGAACGAAGAGGAGTGGCCGGACAGGGCCAAGCGTCCGGCGAGATCGTAAGTGTTCGGATACCAGAGTAACTCGTGATATTCCTTTTGTTGCACAGCTTTCCCTAATGTCGGATATAATCATGCAGTCCGCCCAAGGACGGGCTCGACGAGTCGTCGAGCGGCTCCCTGGATTCATCGGACGTGAATTCAGTTCCACCTGCTGCTTCCCCCTGTGCTGCGGATGACGCCGAAGTGGCGTCGCGACAAGCTCCAGGGCGAGAGGAGGTGGTCCAGGAGGAGCCGCGAGGCGACCTCCCGGACTCCAGGAGTGAAGGGGACAAGACCCCCCTGGGCTCCAAGTCCGGCTTTAAGCCGGACACTGCGCTGGAATCATCAACGGTTCCGGACTGCGGTAGGCGAACCCCTGCCAAGAGGAGCAAGCCTACTGAGCCGGCGTCCCCCGTCCAACCGGAGGCGCCGGACAATCTGCTGGAGGAGCTTAAGGGCGCCTCCATCGACGAGGAGCACCGTGCCATCATGAGTACGGTGGTACAGAAGGTTCGGTCCGCCAAAAGCGGACTGACTGAAGCTTGTGCTAGCCTTCTAACAGGCTTTGAGGTAAGTAAAAATATGTAAAAATATTACCGTATAGACAGTAGCCCCTGATGCTCAGTTTGGCGTTCGGAAAGAAAAGCCGAATAGATGATCTATTAAATATCGCAGGAGTCTAACTAAAAAGGAGTCAATATACGTATGCAGGCTTCGCTGCTGGCCACCGCCGCACCGACTGCGGAGGTGGGTGCCCTGAAGCAGGGCCTCGAGCGGACCGAGCAAGAGCTCGGCCTTGCCAAACGGCAGCTCGAGGAGAAAGAAGGTAAGAGATACCTTATAGAAAAAATGCCTATAGGAAGGCGCAATTGCAAAAAATGACAGGAGTATACTGCTTATTGTAGGGGCCACAACTGAGGTGGCGACCCTCAAGCAGACGCTCTCCGAGGCCGAGAAGAAAGCGGCCACAGAGCACGCCGAGCGGGAGAAATTTGAGGCGCAGGTCAGCGAGGTGCGGCAAGAGCTTCAGGTTCTCATGCAAAAACATGAGAGTTTGGAGCTCGACTCGAAGACGCGAGCGTCCGAGCTTGCTGCGGCCCTTAAAACTGCCAAATCTGCCAAGGCCGAAGCCCAGAAGGCCCTCCAGGAATTGGATGCGGTGAAAAAGATAGCGGCAGGTAAGGCATTATATATGCAAAGCAGACATATAAAAGTAAACTACTTGTTACTTACCCGAATCCGGAGCTCTCCAGGGGCATTCGCAGATCTTCCCTGCGGCGTATCCGATGCCGCCGCATTCTACCGAGACGAGGAAGGCATCTCGACGGAGAAGGTGTTCTGGTCTCAGTACGCTGAGGCCGGACACCCTGTGCCCTTGAGCGATCAGCTGAAGCAGCTGGTCGAGCTCCACAAGCCGGCCGAACAGACCCTGAAGGGCTTCACAGTTCGGCTGTGGCCTGGAGAGGCCCTGCCTGGGAGCTACTTTGGATTGGTGCGGCGACTGGTGGAGGCTTGTCCAAGGCTTGAGGTCATCAAGCGCTCCGTCTGCATCGAAGGTGCCCGTAGGGCCCTTGCCCGTGCAAAGGTGCACTGGGGTAAGCTGGACGGTGAGAAGCTTGTGAAGGACGGGCCACCGCTGGGGAAGGAGCATCGCAAGCCCGAGAACTATTACAAGGATGTTCTTGCTGGTGCCCGCCTTGTGGCGGATGAATGTACCAAGGATGTAATTTTTGAATGAACTCGCTCGTGTTATCCTGTGCGCTGAAAACTTGTTCATATGCGCTAAGCAATGCTTGAATTTAAAATATTACTTTCTGTGTGGCCGTTTATCAAAAAATTGAGAGATGGCCAGTCGTCGGATTCTTCCCCCATGCCACTAGTGCTGGGGTGTTCGGGATAAACCTGAGCGCTCTTTTTCCCATGATTGGGTCCGTCGAGGGAGGCGGTCAGCACAACGAACAAGGCAATCGGACTATAATGGTTGAACACTCTCACTTAGCCATAGAACTCTATAATTTTAAATTTCGGCGAAGCCCCTAGTATTCGGAAGACCGAGTTCGGGGCGCTATCCACGCCTTGGCCGGACAAAGCCGGTTCCTCGCTCGAAGCGGCATAAGCCTTTAAGGACTCGAAAAACCTCTCGAACAGCGACCGGTCTCTGGCCTCATCATGACAGTCAGTTTTAGCTTTCTCCACTGAGGTGCTCGGCCCAGCTCAACTGGGGCACAATCGCAGTGGTTCTCCTAGTGCTACCTTAGCCGATATAGCGGAACGTAAGGCACCAAAACAAAGGAGCCGGGCAAACCCAACTATTGACCCAAATCATGATTCGGAGCCAATGCATATAGTGCTATAAGTTCGGGGTGCCGCACTTGTGAAAGTGGATGGACTTCTCACGCCATATTGATGGGTACTGAAGCCCCTGGCGTATTTTGCCGTACCACAGTGTACGGATGCAGCATGTTATTAACAAACATATATATAAAAAGAGGGTAATGCAAGAAATAGACAAAAAGCTATGCATTGTTTATAGAAAGGCTACTATGAAAGCGGAACGATACAAATAGTGCGATAAGCAAAATAAATTGGACTATTTAACATGTCCTGGCCAGTGGCAGGCCGCGGAATTGTATTAAAAAACAGGTATACTGCTCGCAATAGAGACCACCTGGGAGTTCCATAATGCGGCGTAGCTTGTCTGCTTCCCTGGATCTTGCATCGTTTGTGCGGCAGTTGAATTGCCGAACGGGTCGTCCGAAGTATGGAGTCCTGAGAGTAAGAGAAAAAAAGAAGGAATCCGGCAGCCCCTGGTGCGGTTTAAGACGTATTTCGGGCGTGCCGTGATAGTGCCCCTTCCCCTGTGCCCATGGTATTTCAAGAGCGTAGTTATGTACGCGAAGCGCTGGTTTCGCTATATCGCGAGGGCTAGGGTTGGGGCCGCATTGCTACGCTAGCTCGGAACGTGCCAGGCGGTCTTGTTGTAGGGTACTCCGGGCGCGCTTGACAGTGTCCGGCTTTTTGAAGGCCGAACTGGAGAACTGCCTAGAGAGGCTGCTTTGTACTTCTGCCGCGAGCGCTGCCGTGTGCTCCTCCGTTCGGAGGGAGCGTTCAGTGTTCCCATTGACCGTGATTACTCCTCTAGGGCCTGGCATCTTGAGCTTGAGGTATGCATTGTTGGGTTTCGTAGTAATTTCAAAAAAATTCCTACGCACATGCAAGATCATGGTGATGCATAGCAACGAGAGGGGGAGAGTGTGATCTACGTACCCTTGTAGATCGACAACGGAAGAGTTAACTTGGTTGATGTAGTTGTACGTCTTCACGGCTCGACCGATCAAGCACCGAAACTACGGCACCTCCGAGTTCTAGCACACGTTCAGCTCGATGACGATCCCCGGACTCCGGTCCAGCAAAGTGTCGGGGAAGAGTTCCGTCAGCATAACGGCGTGGTGACGATCTTGATGTACTACCGTTGCAGCGCTTCGCCTAAGCACCGCTACAATATTATCGAGGACTATGGTGGAAGGGGGCACCGCACACGGCTAAGAATATGATCATGTGGATCAACTTGTGTTCCTAGGGGTGCCCCTTGCCTCCGTATATAAAGGCTCAAAGGGGGGGGAGGCGGCCGGCCAAGAGGAGGCGCGCCAGGAGGAGTCCTACTCCCTCCGGGAGTAGGACTCCTCCCTTTTCCTAGTTGGAATAGGATTCGCGGAGGGGGGAAAGAGGAGAGAGAGGAGGAAGGGGGGCCGGCCCCCTCTCCTTGTCCTATTCGGACCAAGGGGGGGAGGGGCGCGCAGCCCATCTCTGGCCACCTCTCCTCTCTTCCACTAAGGCCCACTAAGGCCCATATATCTCCCGGGGGGTTCTGGTAACCTCCCGGTACTCCGGTAAAATCCCGATTTCACCCGGAACACTTCCGATATCCAAACATAGGCTTCCAATATATCAATCTTTATGTATTGACCATTTCGAGACTCCTCGTCATGTCCGTGATCACATCCGGGACTCTGAACAAACTTCGGTACATCAAAATGCATAAACTCATAATATAACTGTCATCGTAACCTTAAGCGTGCGGATCCTACGGGTTCGAGAACAATGTAGACATGACCGAGACACGTCTCCGGTCAATAACCAATAGCGGAACCTGGATGCTCATATTGGCTCCTACATATTCTACGAAGATCTTTTATCGGTCAGACCGCATAACAATATACGTTGTTCCCTTTGTCATCAGTATGTTACTTGCCCAAGATTCAATCATCCGTATCCCATACCTAGTTCAATCTAGTTACCGGCAAGTCTCTTTACTCGTTCCATAATACATCATCCCGCAACTAACTCATTAGTTGCAATGCTTGCAAGGCTTCAGTGATGTGCATTACCGAGAGGGCCTAGAGATACCTCTCCGACAATCGGAGTGACAAATCCTAATCTCGAAATACGCCAACCCAACATGTACCTTTGGAGACACCTGTAGAGCTCCTTTATAATCACCCAGTTACGTTGTGACGTTTGGTAGCACACAAAGTGTTCCTCCGGCAAACGGGAGTTGCATAATCTCATAGTCATAGGAACATGTATAAGTCATGAAGAAAGCAACAGCAACATACTAAATGATCGGGTGCTAAGCTAATGGAATGGGTCATGTCAATCAGATCATTCAACTAATGATGTGATCCCGTTAATCAAATGACAACTCTTTGTCCATGGTTAGGAAACATAACCATCTTTGATTAACAAGCTAGTCAAGTAGAGGCATACTAGTGACACTCTGTTTGTCTATGTATTCACACATGTATTATGTTTCCGGTTAATACAATTCTAGCATGAATAATAAACTTTTATCATGATATAAGGAAATAAATAATAACTTTATTATTGCCTCTAGGGCATATTTCCTTTAGTCTCCCACTTGCACTAGAGTCAATAATCTAGATTATACTGTAATGATTCTAACACCCATGGAGCCTTGGTGCTGATCATGTTTTGCTCGTGGAAGAGGCTTAGTCAACGGGTCTGCTACATTCAAATCCGTATGTATCCTGCAAATCTCTATGTCTCCCACCTGGACTAGATCCCAGATAGAATTGAAGCGTCTTTTGATGTGCTTGGTTCTTTTGTGAAATCTGGATTCCTTCGCCATGGCAACTGCACCAGTATTGTCACAAAAGATTTTCATTGGACCCGATGCACTAGGTATGACACCTAGATCGGATATGAATTCCTTCATCCAGACTCCTTCGTTTGCTGCTTCTGAAGCAGCTATGTACTCTGCTTCACATGTAGATCCCGCCATGACGCTTTGTTTAGAACTGCACCAACTGACAGCTCCACCGTTTAATGTAAACACGTATCCGGTTTGTGATTTAGAATCGTCCGGATCAGTGTCAAAGCTTGCATCAACGTAACCGTTTACGATGAGCTCTTTGTCACCTCCATATACAAGAAACATATCCTTAGTCCTTTTAAGGTACTTCAGGATGTTCTTGACCGCTGTCCAGTGATCCACTCCTGGATTACTTTGGTACCTCCCTGCTAGACTTATAGCAAGGCACACATCAGGTCTGGTACACAGCATTGCATACATGATAGAGCCTATGGCTGAAGCATAGGGAACATCTTTCATTTTCTCTCTATCTTCTGCGGTGGTCGGGCATTGAGTCTGACTCAACTTCACACCTTGTAACACAGGCAAGAACCCTTTCTTTGCTTGATCCATTTTGAACTTCTTCAAAACTTTGTCAAGGTATGTGCTTTGTGAAAGTCCAATTAAGCGTCTTGATCTATCTCTATAGATCTTAATGCCTAATATGTAAGCAGCTTCACCGAGGTCTTTCATTGAAAAACTCTTATTCAAGTATCCCTTTATGCTATCCCGAAATTCTATATCATTTCCAATCAGTAATATGTCACTAGTAGAAAACAGGGCTATGGTCCAGGCCGGCTCAGCCCATTAGTCCCGGTTCAGTCTAGAACCGGGACCAATGTGGGCATTGGTCCCGGTTCGTGAGCCCACGGGGCCGGCCGGGCCATGTGGGCCATTGGTCCCGGTTCGTCTGGACCTTTTGGTCCCGGTTGGTGGGACGAACCGGGACCAATGGGCCTCGCTCCTAGCCCACCACCATTGGTCCCGGTTGGTGGCTTGAACCGGGACCAAAGGCTTCCCTTTAGTCCCGGTTCATGTCATCAACCGGGACCAATGAGGTGCCTATATATACCCCCTCGCGCAAGAGCAGAGCACAGTGCTCTGTTTTTCTGGCCGAGGGGGAGAGGGCTTTGTGGTGCTCTAGCTCACCTCCTATGCACATGAGGTGTTCGATGGAATGCCCGAGCCACACTACTTAAGCTTTCTCCTCTCGAAGCTCGACCTCCAAGCTCCATTTTCCTCGAGATTTGTCTAGATTTAGCGGTCCGTCACGCCCCGTCCCCGTCTTCACCGCCGTCGATCACCCGCGCCGATCTCATCACCGACACCACCGTGGTGAGGCTCTTGTTCTTATCTTCTTTCTGAAAGAAAAAATATTCTTACTTGTATGTTTAGATAGATACTTGTATCATTTTCTTACATTTATTATTGCATCTTATATAGTGCGATGGTTTTGGTATCCGCCCCCGTCGGCCCCCGTCCTGTCTATGATTCGGATTTGGTATGTATATTATCTTTATAACTATTGGTTCATTTATTGTTTATGAAAATTATGCCGACCAACATGACATAGATTTTATTTATCTAGGATGTATGTGAATCGGAAATGCCAACCGACCCTATTGTCGAGAGGTTAAATTTAGTTGAAGAAGAAAACAATTTGTTGAAGGAAAAAATAAAAAAAATTGAGGAGGAGAAGATGATATTGGAGTTGCATGTTGCGGATGTCGTCGATGATCACAAGATCAAGATGGATGCAATGCGCTTGAAGATTAGAAAGATTAGAAAATATGCCATTCATACCGAGGCTTGGTATCATTATGCCGTTGGATCAATTGTTACCTTGGTTGCGATTATGATCGCATTTGTTTTCGCATTGAAATGTTTTACATAGTTTCAATGTATGGTTTAATTAATTAGATGCTTTGGAGAGCTATATGTTGTTAGATGAGAACTATGTATGCACTTTGGTTTTAATGTGATGGTGAACTTCTATTAATTTGGACACTTAATTATATATAATGCACGCAGATGAACCGGCAATGGATGTACGGTGACAGACACACCCGCGAGTACATTAAGGGCGTGCATGAGTTTCTCTATGCGGCTGAGGCAAACAAGCAGAATGGTTTTATGTGTTGTCCATGCACTGAATGTGGGAATACGAGGTCTTACTCTAACCGGAAAATCCTTCACTCCCACCTGCTTTACAAGGGTTTCATGCCACACTATAATGTTTGGACGAGGCACGGAGAAATAGGGGTTATGATGGAAGACGACGAAGAAGAAGAGTACGATGACAACTATGTGCCCCCTGAATACGGTGATGCTGCAATGGGGGGAGCTGGCGAAGATCAAGAGGAACCAGACGATGTGCCCAATGATGCTGCCATGGGTGAAGCTGCTGAAGATCAAGAGGAACCAGACGATTTGCCCGATGATGATGATCTCCGCCGGGTCATTGTCGATGCAAGGACGCAATGCATTAGTCAAAAGGAGAAGCTGAAGTTCGATCGCATGTTAGAGGATCACAAAAAAGGGTTATACCCCAATTGCGAAGATGGCAACACAAAGCTCGTTACCGTACTGGAATTGCTGCAGTGGAAGGCAGAGAATGCTGTGGCTGACAAAGGATTTGAGAAGCTACTGAAAATATTGAAGAAGCTTCCAAAGGATAACGAATTGCCCGATAGTACATACGCAGCAAAGAAGGTCGTATGCCCTCTAGGATTGGAGGTGGAGAAGATACATGCATGCCCTAATGACTGCATCCTCTACCGCGGTGCATACAAGGATCTGAACGCATGCCCGGTATGCGGTGCGTTGCGGTATAAGATCAGACGAGATGACCCTGGTGATGTTGACGGCGAGCCCCTCAGGAAGAGGGTTCCTGCGAAGGTGATGTGGTATGCTCTTATAATACCACGGTTGAAACGTCTGTTCAGAAACGAAGAGCATGCCAAGTTGATGCGATGGCACAGTGAGAACCGAAAGAAAGATGGGAAGTTGAGAGCACCCGCTGACGGGTCGCAGTGGAGAAAAATCGAGAGAAAGTATTGGGATGAGTTTGCAAAGGACCCAAGGAATGTATGGTTTGCTTTAAGCGCGGATGGCATTAATCCTTTCGGGGAGCAGAGCAGCAATCACAACACCTGGCCCGTGACTCTATGTATGTATAACCTTCCTCCTTGGATGTGCATGAAGCGGAAGTTCATTATGATGCCAGTTCTCATCCAAGGCCCTAAGCAACCCGGCAACGAAATTGATGTGTACCTAAGGCCATTACTTGAAGAACTTTTACAGCTGTGGAATGGAAATGGTGTATGTATGTGGGATGAGCACAGACAGGAGGAATTTAACCTTAAGGCGTTGCTGTTCGTGACCATCAACGATTGGCCCACTCTCAATAACCTTTCAGGACAGACAAACAAAGGATACCACGCATGCACGCACTGTTTAGACGGACAAATGCAGGAAGAATGTGTACCTGGGCCATCGTCGATTTCTTCCGACCAACCATCAATGTCGAAAGAAAGGCAAGCATTTCAAAGGCGAGGCAGATCACCGGAAGAAGCCCGCCATGCGCACCGGTGATCACGTGCTTGCTATGGTCAATGATTTACACTACGTAATCTTTGGAAAGGGTCTCGGTGGACTAGATGTTCCGAATGACGCTGAGGGACACGCACCCATGTGGAAGAAGAAATCTATATTCTGGGACCTACCCTACTGGAAAGACCTAGAGGTCCGCTCCTCAATCGACGTGATGCACGTGACGAAGAACCTTTGCGTGAACCTGCTAGGCTTCTTGGGCGTGTATGGGAAGACAAAAGATACACCTGAGGCACGAGAGGACCTGCAACGTTTGCACAAAAAAGACGGCATGCCTCCGAAGCAGTATAAAGGTCCTGCCAGCTACGCTCTTACGAAAGAAGAGAAAGAAATCTTCTTTGAATGCCTGCTCAGTATGAAGGTCACGACTGGCTTCTCGTCGAATATAAAGGGAATAATAAATATGCCATAGAAAAAGTTTCAGAACCTAAAGTCTCATGACTGCCACGTGATTATGACGCAACTGCTTCCGGTTGCATTGAGGGGGCTTCTACCGGAAAACGTCCGATTAGCCATTGTGAAGCTATGTGCATTCCTCAATGCAATCTCTTAGAAGGTGATCGATCCAGAAATCCTACCAAGGCTAAGGAGTGATGTGGCGCAATGTCTTGTCAGTTTCGAGCTGGTGTTCCCACCATCCTTCTTCAATATCATGACGCACGTCCTAGTTCATCTAGTCGACGAGATTGTCATCCTGGGGCCCGTATTTCTACACAATATGTTCCCCTTTGAGAGGTTCATGGGAGTCCTAAAGAAATATGTCCATAACCGCGCTAGGCCAGAAGGAAGCATCTCCATGGGCCATCAAATAGAGGATGTTATCGGGTTTTGTGTTGACTTGATTCCTGGCCTTAACAAGATAGGTCTCCCTAAATCGCGGTATGAGGGGAGACTGACTGGAAAAGGCACTCTTGGAAGAGACTCAATAATATGCAGGGACGGATATTCTTGGTCTCAAGCACACTACACAGTTCTACAGAACTCTACCTTGGTGACCCCGTATGTCGATGAACACAAGAACAGTCTGCGCTCCAAACACCCGGAGCAGTGCGATGACTGGATTACATGTGAACACATCAGGACTTTCAGCAGTTGGTTGGAAACACGTCTCAGAGGTGACAACACTATTTGTGATGAGTTGTACTTGTTGTCCAGGGGACCATCTTTGACTGTATTGACTTACAAAGGATACGAGATAAATGGGAATACATTTTACACGATCGCCCAAGATCAAAAGAGCACCAACCAAAACAGCGGTGTCCGCTTTGATGCAGCAACCGAGAGCGGAAAGGACACATATTATGGTTACATAGTGGACATATGGGAACTTGACTACGGACCTGATTTTAAGGTCCCTTTGTTTAAGTGCAAATGGGTCAATCTGTTAGGCGGCGGGGTATAGGTAGACCCACAGTACGGAATGACGATAATGGATCTGAAAAATCTTGGGTACACTGACGAACCGTTCGTCCTAGCCAATGATGTGGCACAGTTTATCTATGTGAAGGACATGTCTACCAAACCGAGAAAAAGAAAAGATAAGGAAGCGAATACATCATACGATGAGCCAAAGCGCCACATAGTTCTTTCAGGAAAAAGGGACATCCTGGGAGTGGACGGCAAGACAGACATGTCTGAAGATTATGAAAAGTTTCATGAAATTCCTCCCTTCAATGTCAAGGCTGACCCAAGCATCCTGATAAACAATGAAGATTATCCATGGTTACGGCGCAATAAGCAAATGACACAAGCGAAGAAAAAGTGAAGACTTTCTCCCGCAACTATTATGATGGTACCATGCCAAATTTGTAACAGACGAACATGCTACCATTGTCCGTTTTATACATGCACATGCTATGTGGGTGAAATTATGATACCATGCCAACTTTCAACCTTTTCAGAGTTCATTTTGAAATGCTTTCCAATTTCAGAGTCATTTAGCTCCAATAATGAATTAATAGCAAACAGAATGAACTACAAAACTTTTATGAAAATAAAAACAATCAATTAAAATATTATGTTATGATGAACTAAAATAAAACTATAATATTCTTCAATAGCAAAAAGAATATAATTTTTGTGACCTAAAATCAAACTATAAGTATTTAATTGTAAGTATAAATAAAAAATAAATAGCAAAGAAGAAAAAAAATTCTATTTTTATAGTAAAGTTATTCATAAACTAGTGATTCACACAAATTTTATAAAATTCAAATTTAAACTATTCAAAATTTTAAAACTAATGGCACTAACAGAAAGTTTATAATTTTTGTGACCTAAAATCAAAAAGAAATCACTAAAAAACTATAAGTATTTAATTGTAAGTATAAATAAAAAATAAATAGAAAAAAAATTCTATTTTTATAGTAAAGTTATTCATAAACTAGTGATTCACACAAATTTTTAAAAATTCAAATTTAAACTATTCAAAATTTAAAACTAATGGCACTAACAGAAAGTTTATAATTTTTGTGACCTAAAAGCAAAAAGAAATCACTAAAAAACTGTAAGTATTTAGTTTTAAGTAGAAATAAAAAAATAAAAAACCAAAAAAATGTAGAAATAAAAAAGAAAAAACCAAAAAAATGCCACCTACTGGGCCTCCACGGCCTGAATACGACTAGAAACCCTACATGGGCCAGGATTCAGGCCCGCAGAGGCCCAATAGGCCCACAGGCAGTAACAAGTTTAGGTCCGAAAGCCTGCATTAGAGAGGAGCTCGAATGGGGAGGCACAACAGCGCTTATAAACAAGTGCCGACGCCCTTCAGCTAGCGATGTGGGACTAAACTTCAGCTAGCGATGCAGCACAAGGCCATTGGTCCCGGTTGGTGGCACCAACCGGGACTAAATGGGGCATTGGTCACGGTTCGTGGCACCAACCGTGACCATTGCCCCCCTTTAGTCCCGGTTGGTGCCACCAACCGGGACCAATGGCCTTCGCTTCCCGCCCTTTCGGCTGCCGAAAATTGGCCTTTGGTCCTGGTTCATCGCACCAACCGGGACTAAAGGGAGCATTAGTCCCGGGTCGTAGCACGAACCGGGACCATTGCTCTGGCTATATAAGCCACCACTTGTGAAATTTTGGCCAACCGCTCCCATTCGCCCCGACGCCCCCAGGCCGTTCGTCGTCGTCGTCGCCGCCCCGAGCCCGTCGTCGCCCCGCGCCGTCGCCCCGTGCCCGCCGTCGTCGCCCCGCCCCGCCCCGTCGCCGCCCCGAGCCCGTACGTCGTCGCCCCGCGCCCGCCGCCGTCGCCCCGCCCCGTCGCCGCCCCGAGCCCGCCGCCGTCGCCCCGCCCCGTCGCCGCCCCGAGCCCGTCGCCGCCCCGAGCCCGTCGTCGCCCCGCGCCGGCGCCCTTTAGGTTGATGATATGATGATGTTGATGATATGATGATGTTTTTTTTTCTGTTGATGATATGATGATGTTTTTTTTTCTGTTGATGATATGATGATGTTTTTTTCTGTTGATGATATGATGATGTTTTTTTTTCATATATGCATTTTTTCATATATGTATTAATTTTTTAAGTTGTTAGTAGATATCGATTTTAGGTTAGTGCATTTTATCACTGATTTTAGGTTAGTTGAGCCTCTTTAGTGCATTTTATGTTTGTTGCATTTTAGGTTAGTGCATTTTATGTTAGTGGAGAGGAAAAAGTAAAATAAGGAAAAGGAAAATAAGTAGAGAAAGAAGGAGAAGAAGAAGGAGAAGACGAGGAGAGGAAGAAAAGGAAGAGGAGAAGAAGGAATAGAGGAGAAGAAGAAAAAATAGAATTTTTTTCTATTTTTTCTTCTTCTCCTCTATTCCTTTCTTCTTCTCCTCTTTTTTTTCTTCTTTTTTTTCTTCGATCTTCTCCCCCTCCCGATAGGAAAGTTTTATATAGAAAGTTACAATTTTAGAAAAGTTCTATATATGCAAAAATTACAATTTTAGAAAAAGAAGGATAGGAAAGAAGAAAATAACAAGAGGAAAGAAAGAAGAAGAGGAGAGGAAAAGAAGAGGAGAAATAAATAAGAAGAAGTTATATTCTATTTTCTCTTCTTCTCCACTATTCCTTTCTTCCTTCTCCTCTTCTTTTTCTTCTTTTTTCTTCTTCTTATTTATTTCTCCTCTTCGAGGGGTCGAGGGTCGGGAACTAGGGTAGAGGGTCGAGGGTCGTTAAGGGATCAAGGGTCGAGGGTTTCAGGGTCGAGGGTTCGAGGGTTCTATAGGTTCGAGGGTCGAGGGTTCCAGCAGGGTCGTCTAGGGGTCGAGGGTTCCAGGGTCGTCGAGGGTTCGAGGGGTCGAGAGAGGTTTCCTAGTGTCAAAGTATTGAAGAAATCCATGCCTTCATCATTAGCCGGAAGTAACCAGGGCATGTTGGTACGAAGTTCTGCAAAGTTGTTCTGGAATGGAGTCCCGGATAGAATAATCCGCCTTTTGGTACGAATTCAGCAAAGGCCTTCCAAATAGCGATATTCGGAAGGCTCTTTCTGAACTTTGTACCAAAAAGCGAATTATCCTATCTGGGACTCCGTTCCAGAACAACTTTGAAGAGCTTCGTACCATCATGCACATGTTACTTTCGCCTAATGATGAAGACATGGTTTTGTTGAATCCTTTGACACTAGGCAACCTCCCGACCCCTCGGCGATCCTCTCGAACATGAGAGGAAGAAGAGGGTCGTCTAGGGGTCGAGGGTTCCAGGGTCGTCGAGGGTTCGAGGGGTCGAGGATCGCCGAGGGGTCGAGAGAGGTTTCCTAGTGTCAAAGTATTGAAGAAATCCAGGCCTTCATCATTAGCCGGAAGTAACCAGGGCATGTTGGTACGAAGTTCTGCAAAGTTGTTCTGGAATGGAGTCCCGGATAGAATAATCCGCCTTTTGGTACGAATTCAGCAAAGGCCTTCCAAATAGCGATATTCGGAAGGCTCTTTCTGAACTTTGTACCAAAAGGCGAATTATCCTATCTGGGACTCCGTTCCAGAACAACTTTGAAGAGCTTCGTACCATCATGCACATGTTACTTTCGCCTAATGATGAAGACATGGTTTTGTTGAATCCTTTGACACTAGGCAACCTCCCGACCCCTCGGCGATCCTCTCAAACATGAGAGGAAGAAGAGGGTCGTCTAGGGGTCGAGGGTTCCAGGGTCGTCGATGGTTCGAGGGTTCGAGGGTTCTTCTCCTCTATTCTTTCTTCTCCTCTTTTTTTTCTTCTTCTTCCTCTTTTTTTTATCGGGAACGAGGGTCATCGAGGGACATAGATGTAGTGTCGTCGTTGTCGATATATACCCCCTCCCGATAGCTTACTATGATTAGGTAGCTAGTTCTACGTCTTGCACTAATATATCCATCTGTCATGTTTGAATAATAATTGCCATGTTGTAAATATTTGTAGAAACTATGGACACCGTCCTAGACGAAGCAACAAAAGAAGCGTTGTTGAGGGACATAATCGCAAAAGGAAGTGATGCCATCTCGTTGTTTCTCAACGAAATCGATGGTCTGGAAGGAGAGGGTGAACAAGCTGGCTACGGTGACCTAATGCCGGTGCAAGAAGAAGAACATGAGGACGGCTCCGGTGACCCAATGCCGGTGCAAGAAGGAGACCGTGATGACGGCTCCGGTGACCGAACCGAGTCTGGCCAGGTATATATATTAGTTAAGCCTATGCTGACTAGCTGATTGATGCATTCATTGTTTTGGTATGTACACATACTAATTAAGTCTTTGTTCTTTTTTCTAGCCCTCCGGATCGAGCACAACTTCGGTAAAGAGACGAGGCCCGAAGAAAAAGTCGAGCTCGGATGAAAAGTTTGAGATCATAGCAATCGCGCCCGACGGCCAACCTATTGAACCCCTCCGGACAAAGAGCACATTTGTTGCTCAGTGCGGGGTTCTGGTTAGGGACAAGATCCCGATAAGCATCCAGCAATGGTTTAAGCCGGCTGCAGAAGACCCTGAGGTGTCTTATGTCAATGATATGCAGAAAAATGATCTTTGGACTGAGCTAAGTCAAATGTCACCCTACCGCCTGAGGATAATTCAGAGAACCCAGTTAAAGAGAAATTAATCAAGTCTTTTGCTCTGAAGAGGATGGCAGAACTATTCAGGAGGTGGAAGAAAGAGCTGAATAAGTTTGTCGATTTGAGACACCAGAATTCAAGGGCAGATATGAGAAGATCAGAGATCACTGGCCCGCATTTGTGGCCCACAACACATCGGAAAAGAGTCAGAAGATGTCGGCGACAAACAAGCAAAATGCTGCGAAGAAGAAGCTTCACCATCGCACGGGGTCAGGTGGCTACCTCGTAGCCCGGCCTAAGTGGTCCAAGACTGAGAATGATCTGGTTCATAAAGGGATCGAACCAGAGACAATTAACTGGCTAGACCGTTGCCGGACTTGGTTCTTCGGGGCTGGCGGAACCTTGGACCCTGTACCAGGGAAGTGCATTTGGACGAACGATCAAATGGACATACCAGTCAGTAAGCTTAAGCAGTATATCGAAGCAGCGCAGGAAGGGACGTTCTTTCCAGACAGAGAGAACGACGAGCTCACAATGGCCCTCGGGAATCCTGAGCACCCTGGACGGACACGAGGCATGCCAGGCTCCATTCCGTGGAAGGTTGGGTTTCCGGACGCAGGCGGTTACAAATCCCATGAGAGGAGGAAAAAAGTGCAGCAGACCCAAATGCAGGCGCTGCAAGCAAGGGTAGATGCGATAGAGGAACGAGAAGCAAATCACAGCAAACGTACTGCCGAAGCCTCCCCTGAAGCTACCCCGCCATCTCAGCGCAGAAGCAGCGTGGCTTCCACCGAGCTGCTTCAGCCGGAGCATGCCTTGATGGCTCCTGCCAGCTATCCCGTGGATGCTATAACGGAGTCTCAAAATTGCCACCTTATGACGCAATGGATGAATTTGAAGGTCAAGGCGGCTGTTGGCTCTGTTTATCCTACTGAACCCGGCGCAACTTTTCACTGCCGGCCGATTCCAGAAGGATATGCTAGGGTGATGGTGGATGAGATAACGGAGGGATTTGAGGACCTCCAGCTTGACCACCCTACCGGTGAAGGGGAGACTCGGCTGGGGTCTGCTCTGAAGACTCCATGCCTATGGCGGAAGGAGCTCATCAACCTTCCGAACTGGACGCCTCCGCCTCCTCCTCCTCCTCCGGCAAGTCAGGGCACTCCGCCTCCACCGCCTCCTCCTTCGGCGAGTGACGATCAGGGCCCTCGGCCGGCTCCTTCTCCGGCGCGTGGCGGCACTCCGCCTCCTTCTCCGCCTGCACGGACGCGCCTGAGCAGCCAGCCTCCTCCTTCTCCGCCTCGTCAGCAAGGGCGGAAGAGACCTGCCGCCGCTCCAGCTGCTCCGGCGCGTCGTAGTCCTTCTCCTCCGCCTCTTAAGCAAGTAAAGAAGACAACCGCTCCGTCTGCTCGGTCGGCGTCTAGCAGTACAACCAGAGGCGGGAGGACATACAGATTCGGTCCTTCTCTGAAGACTCCAGAGAAGTTACCATATGAGAGGACCTTGGAGGAGAACGCCGAGATCGCGCGAGAAGAAGTGAGGAACTTCTTTGAAGGGGTGAAAGCAAAGAAACATCCACCTCCAGAGGAGAAGGTAGATCGGGTGAAAGTGAAGCGCACTCTGGCTGCCCTGACAAAACCACCGAAGTCTGATCCATCGAAAGGAAACTATGACCGCATTATTGGAAAGGAATTTGCCGAACCGGAGCGGTCGGGAAGTACTGTCAGTGATCAAAGGCTGAAAGAACGACGAGCTGGGAAACAAATTTCCCAGCTCAGCGAACAAGCGAAACAATCGTGCCCCCCACTCAAGGTGCCTAGCCACAACGTCGCTAATGATCCGAGGATGGTGCCCGGTTATAGCAATATTGCAGATTACCTGCCCGACGAAGTACATTATGAACCCATGGACATGCAGATACAAAGATACGAGTACGGGAAGCCTCTCGTCAAAGATGAAAGATCTCTATCAACGATGATGCGAAGATTGCATGATTGGTACTTGAAAATCTGCAGAGACTCTGGGGGAGGAGTACTTTGTATGTGGAAGTTAAAAAGGAGCATGACCTCGTTGGAATTGATCTGTTGCCTGTTCCATTTGAGGAGTTCTATCAGTTTTTCAATCAATTGGCCCTCGATAAAACAACGGTCGCCTGCTACTGTCTGTAAGTAGTACTACTTCTGTCATTAAGTTTCTCTATATAGCTTAGCTCTTTCATTGCATGTATTTATAATCATCCTCACTATATTATGCAGATTGAAGATTGCCGAATTGAAGAAAAGACAAGTCGGTGATATTGGGTTCATTAACACATATCTCATAGATGCAACTCAGGTTAAACTTCATGCCACAGCTACCGAGGCCAACTTGCTACGATCGTTCATAATAAATCAAAACAAAGATATAATACTCTTTCCTTACAACTTCAGGTGAGTGTTACTGTCTTGTGCGTATTCGGTTTCCCTTATATATTAGTCAAGGTTATAGTAATGTAATTCATGAGTTATGCATGCGTGTGCAGTTTCCACTATATTCTCCTAGAGATTAAGCTTGAGCAGGGACTAGTAACCGTCTTAGACTCAAAACGAAAAGATCCCCAGGACTATGCCGACATGACTCAAATACTCCAGAAGTAAGTTAAATCGATCATTATCCACCATATCAGCAACTTTGTTCATTTCCTGATATCAAGTAATTGTTTTCTTTGTCCGGCAGGGTTTGGAGAAAATTCACCAAAACAGTTCCGGGACTGCCGAAGGAGCTGGAATTTAGACACCCGAAAGTAAGTACTATAGTAGCATGTTCCGCGCATCTCCTAGCTATTCAAGCGCTAGTTTCATCAATACCATTTAGCATTCTTGCTTATCAATTTGATTGACCTCTATTTCTTGTAAAGTGGTTGTGGCAGGAACAAGGGAATGATTTTTGTGGATACTACATCTGCGAGTCCATCCGCCACACGACCTGTGAGCGGGGCGGGTACTCTAACGAACAATATGAAGTACGTAAATAACAACTTTCACAATTTTATTTTATTACCATCATTTGTGTTGAGTTTCATTCATTCATATATATATGTATTGACCCCCTTCTTCAAATTAGATGTTTCGGAAGCGGGATGAACTCCTAGCACCAGCTCGCATACGAGCAATTCAAGAGGAATTGGCGGCATTCTTTCTTGAGCACGTGATCCCTGAAGACGGAGAATTCTATGTGGACCCTGAGTCCGTATGATTATATTTGTAAGAGATAATTATTGTATATATGTAGCCGGTAGTGTCAGATAGATATACGAGAACTTGTTGTTCGACCAATCTTTCGGAGAAGGAGAGGTGGTCGATATCACTTCTCTCTGTATGCATGTATGTTCATGACGATCTTCTGTTTCCTTTGTTTGCTTACTAGCTAGCCAGCGTGTCTAGTCCTCTCTATACGTATGTATAGTACGTAGCGTCGACCAAGCACGGACATAAGAGAGTACACTTCTCTCTATTAATTATAGCTAGCTAACACAATATATGAAACACCTAAATTAACCCCCCAAAACCCCCAACCCCCCCCCTTTTAAAAAAAACAAAAACCCAGCCACAGAAATGCTGACGCGTGGATGCCTATTGGTCCCGGTTGGTGCCACCAACCGGGACCAAAGGGTCTCCTGACTGGGCTTTGCGCACTGCCCACGTGGAGGCCCATCAGTCCCGGTTCTGGATTGAACCGGGACTAAAGGGTCGGGACATTAGTACCGATACTTTAGTCCCGGTTCAGGAACCGGGACTAAAGGCCCTTACGAACCGGGACTATAGGCCCTTTTTCTACCAGTGTGTCATCCACATATAATATCAGAAATGCTACAGAGCTCCCACTCACTTTCTTGTAAATACAGGCTTCTCGGAAAGTCTGTATAAAACCAAATGCTTTGATCACACTATCAAAGCGTTTATTCCAACTCCGAGAGGCTTGCACTAGTCCATAAATGGATCGCTGGAGCTTGCACACTTTGTTAGCTCCCTTTGGATCGACAAAACCCTCTGGTTGCATCATATACAACTCTTCTTCCAGAAATCCATTCAGGAATGCAGTTTTGACATCCATCTGCCAATTTTCATAATCATAAAATGCGGCAATTGCTAACATGATTCGGACAGACTTAAGCATCGCTACGGGTGAGAAGGTCTCATCGTAGTCAATCCCTTGAACTTGCCGAAACCCTTTTGCGACAAGTCGAGCTTGGTAGACAGTAATATTACCGTCGGCGTCAGTATTCTTCTTGAAGATCCATTTATTCTAAAATGCTTGCCGATCATTGGGCAAGTCAACCAAAGTCCACACCTTGTTCTCATACATGGATCCCATCTCAGATTTCATGGCTTCAAACCATTTTGCGGAATCTGGGCTCACCATCGCTTCTTCATAGTTCGTAGGTTCATCATGGTCTAGTAGCATGACTTCCGGAACAGGATTACCGTACCACTCTGGCGCGGATCTCACTCTGGTTGATCTACGAGGTTCAGTAGTATCTTGTTCTGAAGTTTCATGATCATTAGCATTAGCTTCCTCACTAATTTGTGTAGGTGTCACAGAAACAGTTTTCTGTGATGCACTACTTTCCAATAAGGGAGCAGGTACAGTTACCTCATCAAGTTCTACTTTCCTCCCACTCACTTCTTTCGAGAGAAACTCCTTCTCCAGAAATTTTCCGAACTTAGCAACAAAAGTCTTGCCTTCGGATCTGTGATAGAAGGTGTATCCAATAGTCTCCTTTGGATATCCTATGAAGACACATTTCTCCGATTTGGGTTCGAGCTTATCAGGTTGAAGCTTTTTCACATAACCATCGCAGGCCCAAACTTTCAAAAACGACAACTTTGGTTTCTTGCCAAACCATAGTTCATAAGGCGTCATCTCAACGGATTTTGATGGTGCCCTATTTAACGTGAATGCGGCTGTCTCCAAAGCATAACCCCAAAACGATAGCGGTAAATCAGTAAGAGACATCATAGATCGCACCATATCTAGTAAAGTACGATTACGACGTTCGGACACACCATTACGCTGTGGTGTTCCGGGTGGCGTGAGTTGCGAAACTATTCCGCATTGTTTCAAATGTACACCAAACTCGTAACTCAAATATTCTCCTCCACGATCAGATCGTAGAAACTTTATTTTCTTGTTACGATGATTTTCAACTTCACTCTGAAATTCTTTGAACTTTTCAAACGTTTCAGACTTATGTTTCATTAAGTAGATATACCCATATCTGCTTAAGTCATCTATGAAGGTGAGAAAATAACGATATCCGCCACGAGCCTCAATATTCTTCGGACCACATACATCTGTATGTATGATTTCCAACAAATCTGTTGCTCTCTCCATAGTACCGGAGAACGGCTTTTTAGTCATCTTGCCCATGAGGCACGGTTCGCAATTACCAAGTGATTCATAATCAAGTGGTTCCAAAAGTCCATCAGTATGGAGTTTCTTCATGCGCTTTACACCGATATGACCTAAACGGCAGTGCCACAAATAAGTTGCACTATCATTATCAACTCTGCATCTTTTGGCTTCAACATTATGAATATGTGTGTCACTACTATCGAGATTCAATAAGAATAGACCATTCTTCAAGGGTGCATGACCATAAAAGATATTACTCATATAAATAGAACAACCATTATTCTCTGATTTAAATGAATAACCGTCTCGCATCAAACAAGATCCAGATATAATGTTCATGCTTAACACTGGCACCAAATAACAATTATTTAGGTCTAATATTAATCCCGAAGGTAGATGTAGAGGTAGCGCGCCGACCGCGATCACATCGACTTTGGAACCGTTTCCCACGCGCATCGTCACCTCGTCCTTGGCCAATCTTCGCTTAATCCATAGTCCCTGTTTCGAGTTGCAAATATTAGCAACAGAACCAGTATCAAATACCCAGGTGCTACTGCGAGCATTAGTAAGGTACACATCAATAACATGTATATCACATATACCATTGTTCACCTTGCCATCCTTCTTATCCGCCAAATACTTGGGGCAGTTCCGCTTCCAGTGACCAGTCTGCTTGCAGTAGAGGCACTCAGTTTCAGGCTTAGGTCCAGACTTGGGTTTCTTCTCTCGAGCAGCAACTTGCTTGCTGTTCTTCTTGAAGTTCCCCTTCTTCTTCCCTTTGCCCTTTTTCTTGAAACTAGTGGTCTTGTTAACCATCAACACTTGATGCTCCTTCTTGATTTCTACCTCCGCAGCTTTCAGCATTGCGAAGAGCTCGGGAATAGTCTTATTCATCCCTTGCATATTATAGTTCATCACGAAGCTCTTGTAGCTTGGTGGAAGTGACTGGAGAATTCTGTCAATGACGCTATCATCCGGAAGATTAACTCCTAGTTGAATCAAGTGATTACAATACCCAGACATCTTGAGTATATGCTCACTGGCAGAACTGTTCTCCTCCATCTTGCAGCTATAGAACTTATTGGAGACTTCATATCTCTCAATCCGGGCATTTGCTTGAAATATTAACTTCAACTCCTGGAACATCTCATATGCCCCATGACGTTTAAAACGTCGTTGAAGTCCCGGTTCTAAGCCGTAAAGCATGGCACATTGAACTATCGAGTAGTCATCAGCTTTGCTCTGCCAAACGTTCATAACATCTGGTGTTGCTCCAGCAGCAGACCTGGCACCCAGCGGTGCTTCCAGGACGTAATTCTTCTGTGCAGCAATGAGGATAATCCTCAAGTTACAGACCCAGTCCGTGTAATTGCTACCATCATCTTTCAACTTTGCTTTCTCAAGGAACGCATTAAAATTCAACGGAACAACAACACGGGCCATCTATCTACAATCAAACATACATAAGCAAGATACTATCAGGTACTAAGTTCATGATAAAATTAGGTTCAATTAATCACATTACTTAAAGAACTCCCACTTAGATAGACATCCCTCTAATCCTGTAAGTGATTACGTGATGGAGTAGTTTCATTGGTGAACATCACTATGTTGATCATATCTACTATATGATTCACGCTTGACCTTTCGATCTCTGTGTTCCGAGGCCATATCTGTATATGCTTTGCTCGTCAAGTATAACCTGAGTATTCTGCGTGTGCAATTGTTTTGCACCCGTTGTATTTGAACGTAGAGTCTATCACACCCGATCATCACGTGGTGTCTCAGCACGAAGAACTTTCGCAACGGTGCATACTCAGGGAGAACACTTCTTGAAGTGAGAGATCATCTTATAATGCTACCGTCAATCAAAGCAAGATAAGATGCATAAAAGATAAACATCACATGCAATCAATATAAGTTATATTATATGGCCATCATCATCTTGTGCTTTTGATCTCCATCCTCGAAGCACCGTCGTGATCACCATCGTCACCGGCGCGACACCTTGATCTCCATCATAGCATCGTTGTCGTCTCGCCAATCTCATGCTTCCACGACTATCGCTACCGCTTAGTGATAAAGTAAAGCATTACAGCGCGATTGCATTGCATACAATAAAGCGACAACCATATGGCTCCTGCCAGTTGCCGATAACTTAGTTACAAAACATGATCATCTCATACAATAAAATTTAGCATCATGTCTTGACCATATCACATCACAACATGCCCTGCAAAAACAAGTTAGACGACCTCTACTTTGTTGTTGCAAGTTTTACGTGGCTGCTACGGGCTTAAGCAAGAACCAATCTTACCTACGCATCAAAACCACAACGATAGTTTGTCAAGTTGGTGCTTTTTTAACCTTCACAAGGACCGGGCGTAGCCACACTCGGTTCAACTAAAGTTAGAGAAACTGTCACCCGCTAGCCACCTTTGTGCAAAGCACGTCGGGAGAACCGGTCTCGCGTAAGCGTACGCGTAATGTCGGTCCGGGCCGCTTCGTCCAACAATACCGCTGAACCAAAGTATGACATGCTGGTAAGCAGTATGACTTATATCGCCCACAACTCACTTGTGTTCTACTCGTGCATATAACAACAACACATAAAACCAGGCTCAGATGCCACTGTTGGGTTTCGGAGTAATTTCAAAAAATTTCCTATGCACACGCAAGATCATGGTGATGCATAGCAACGAGAGGGGGAGAGTGTGATCTACGTACCCTTGTAGATCGACAACGGAAGCGTTAACTTGGTTGATGTAGTCGTACGTCTTCACGGTCCGACCGATCAAGCACCGAAACTACGGCACCTCCGAGTTCTAGCACACGTTCAGCTCGATGACGATCCCCGGACTCTGATCCAGCAAAGTGTCGGGGAAGAGTTCCGTCAGCACAATGGCGTGGTGACGATCTTGATGTACTACCGTTGCAGGGCTTCGCCAAAGCACCGCTACAATATTATCGAGGACTATGGTGGAAGGGGGCACCGCACACGGCTAAGAATATGATCACGTGGATCAACTTGTGTTCCTAGGGGTGCCCCTTGCCTCCATATATAAAGGCTCAAAGGGGGGGGCGGCCAAGAGGAGGCGCGCCAGGAGGAGTCCTACTCCCTCCGGGAGTAGGACTCCCCCCTTTCCCTAGTTGGAATAGGATTCACGGAGGGGGGAAAGAGGAGAGAGAGGAGGAAGTGGGGCCGGCCCCCTCTCCTTGTCCTATTCGTACCAAGGGGGGGAGGGGCGCGCAGCCCATCTCTGGCCACCTCTCCTCTCTTCCACTAAGGCCCACTAAGGCCCATATACCTCCCGGGGGGTTCCGGTAACCTCCCAGAACTCCGGTAAAATCCCGATTTCACTCGGAACACTTCCGATATCCAAACATAGGCTTCCAGTATATCAATCTTTATGTCTCGACCATTTCGAGACTCCTCGTCATGTCCATGATCACATCCGGGACTCCGAACAAACTTCGGTACATCAAAATGCATAAACTCATAATAATACTATCATCGTAACCTTAAGCATGCGGACCCTACGGGTTCGAGAACAATGTAGACATGACCGAGACACATCTCCGGTCAATAACCAATAATGGAACCTGGATGCTCATATTGGCTCCCACATATTCTATGAAGATCTTTTATCGGTCAGACCGCATAACAACATACGTTGTTCCCTTTGTCATCGGTATGTTACTTTCCCAAGATTCAATCGTCGGTATCCCATACCTAGTTCAATCTCGTTACCGGCAAGTCTCTTTACTCGTTCCGTAATACATCATCCCGCAACTAATGAGTGCTTCAGTGATGTGCATTACCGAGAGGGCCTAGAGATACCTCTCCGACAATCGGAGTGACAAATCCTAATCTCGAAATACGCCAACCCAACATGTACCTTTGGAGACACCTGTAGAGGTCCTTTATAATCACCCAGTTACGTTGTGACGTTTGGTAGCACACAAAGTGTTCCTCTGGCAAATGGGAGTTGCATAATCTCATAGTCATAGGAACATGTATAAGTCATGAAGAAAGCAATAGCAACATACTAAATGATCGGGTGCTAAGCTAACGGAATGGGTCATGTCAATCAGATCATTCAACTAATGATGTGATCCCGTTAATCAAATGACAACTCTTTGTCCATGGTTAGGAAACATAACCATCTTTGATTAACGAGCTAGTCAAGTAGAGGCATACTAGTGACACTCTGTTTGTCTATGTATTCACACATGTATTATGTTTCCGGTTAATACAATTCTAGCATGAATAATAAACTTTTATCATGATATAAGGAAATAAATAATAACTTTATTATTGCCTCTAGGGCATATTTCCTTCATGCGTAGTGCGGTACCGTGTTGAATTTTGCGAATGCGGTTCGCCCAAGCAGTGCGTGATAGCCACTACGGAACGGGACTATGTCGAAGATTAACTCCTCGCTTCGGAAGTTATCCGGAGATCCGAAGACCACTTCTAGTGTAACTGAGCCTGTACAGTTGGCTTCTACACCTGGTATGATGCCTTTAAAGGTCTTTTGGTGGGCTTGATCCTCGAGGGATCTATGCCCATCTTTCGCATTGTATCCTGGTAAAGCAGGTTCAGGCTGCTGCCGCCGTCCATGAGGACTCTTGTGAGATGAAATCCGTCAATGATTGGGTCTAGAACCAATGCGGCGAAGCTGCCGTGACGGATGCTAGTGGGGTGGTCCCTTCGATCAAAGGTGATCGGGCAGCAGGACCATGGGTTGAACTTTGGGGCAACCCGCTCCATCGCATATACGTCCCGTAACGCACACTTCCGCTCCCTCTTGGGGATGTGGGTTGCGTATATCATGTTCACCATCCGCACTTGCGGGGGAAATCCCTTCTGTCCACTATTGTTCGGCGGCCTGGGCTCCTCCTCGTCGTCGCTATGTAGCCTCTTGTCTTTGTTTTCGGCTCTTAACTTGCCTGCCTGCTTGAACGCCCAACAATCCCTGTTGGTGTGATTGGCTGGCTTTTCGGGTGCCATGTATCTGGCACAAGCGATCGAGTATTCGGTCCAAATTGTACGGGCCCTGAGTTTTTCTTTTGAATGGTTGTTTCCATTGACCGGATTTGTAGCCTCGGAATCCGGCATTAACTGTCGTATCCTCGTTGCTGTCGCTGTTAACGCAGCGCTTTTGTTTGTTCCGACGCGACCTGTCACTTTTGTCCTTGGTATTCGAATTACCAGTGTTCTTGGTTAAGTTGTTACTGCGAGCTAGCCAGCTATCTTCTCCCGCGCAAAAGTGGGTCATGAGTGTCGTGAGGGCTGCCATAGATTTCGGCTTTTCCTGTCCCAGGTGCCGGGCCAACCACTCGTCACGGATATTATGCTTGAAGGCCGCTAAGGCCTCTGCGTCCGGAGAGTCGACTATCTGGTTTTTCTTTGTTAGGAACCGTGTCCAGAATTGCCTGGCCGATTCTTCTAGCTGCTGAATTATGTGGCTTAGGTCATCGGCGTCCGGTGGTCGCACATAAGTGCCCTGGAAGTTGTCATGGAATGCGGCTTCCAGGTCCTCCCAAGAACAGATTGAGTTTGCTGGCAAGCTGTTAAGCCAATGTCGGGCCGGTCCCTTAAGTTTGAGTGGGAGGTATTTGATGGCGTGTAGATCATCGCCGCGGGCCATGTGGATATGAAGGAGATAATCCTTGATCCATACCGCAGGATATGTTGTGCCATCGTACGATTCGATGTTTACGGGTTTGAAGCCCTCAGGGATTTTATGATCCATTACTTCATCTGTGAAGCATAGTGGGTGTGCGGCGCCTCTGTATTGGGCTATATCACGACGCAGCTCGAAGGAGCTTTGTCTGTTGAGTTCGGCCCGGCCGGATTCATTGCGTCCGGAGTGACGATCACCGTCACGTGCCGTGGGGCGCCTGCGCGATCCGTAGATCGATCTTGTTTGCCTTGCCTTGTCCTCTAGGATGTCGAGCAGGTCGGGCGCATTTTTCCCGTGCCTTAGTATGCTTGACGCGGTGCCGGGGCATGGCTTGAGTGGAGGGCCAAGAGGCCTCTCTGTCGCGGCCACGAGGTGGCCGGTCGGCCATGTCATGCGCTGCTGATGTAGGTGCTTCCTCCTCTAGTCGGGGTAGCAGCCTGCGCTTTGGGTAACTCTTGGAGGGGCGTTCGAGTTCATACTCTTTGGCCACAAGGACTTCAGTCCATCTGTCAGCTAGCAAATCATGATCAGCTCTAAGCTGTTGCCGCTTTTTCTTGAGCTTGCTTGCCGTGGCCATGAGCCTGCGTTTAAAACGCTCTTGTTCGGCAAGATCCTCTGGCACGACGAACTCGTCGTCGTCGAGGCTTGCCTCGTCTTCGGAGGGAGGCATATAATTATCGTCCTCCACCTCTTGGTCCGCCGCCCTCTCGTGAGGGCTGGCTTCTCTGTCCTCCTGTGCCGAATTTTGCTGGAGGGGGTGTTCTTCGGCGCTATCCGGAGTAGTATTATCTCCCGTGCCGAAATCACCGTTTTTGCTTTGGCGGGATTTAGAGCGGCGCCGCTGACGCCGGCGCTTGGGCTGTTTCTTAGAGGGATCGTCCACCGCTGTTCCATCGCCATCTCCATCCTTTGGAGTGTCCACCATATATATGTCATATGATGAGGTGGCCTTCCAACGCCTTACAGGTGCTGGTTCTTGTTCGTCTCCTGCATCATCGTCCATGCCGTCGATGTCTTCGGAGTCGAAGTCAAGCATGTCGGTTAAGTCGTCAATAGTGGCTACGAAGTGGGTGGTGGGTGGGTTTTGAATTTCTTCCTCGTCCGTATCCCAACCTTGCAGAACGTAGTCCGGCCAGGGCTCTCCTGATAAAGAGAGAGACTTTAGAGAATTCAGGATGTCGCCGAAGGGTGAGTGCTAAAAGATGTCCGCGGCGGTGAACTCCATTATCGGCGCCCAATCGGATTCGATCGGCGGGGGCGCGGGGGGCTCGGAGTTCGGAGAGGAATCCGGCTCCTCTGAGTCACGGGCCATGCGGAGTGCGGGGCTGGAGTTCGGCTCGATCGCCTCTAAGATCGCAGCCCCTGAGGCAGCGTCCAACCGCTGATCGTCGATTGGCGCAGTGGGCTCCGAATCAATGGTCGGAACCGATGCGTGTGCAGCCTCCAAGGCGCTGTTCGGCGGCAGAGCTATATCATGCCCATCGAGACAGTGCGGCACGCTTGGCTGTGGCTCGAATCCGTCGAAGATCAAGTCCCCGCGGATGTCAGCCGTGTAGTTTAGGCTTCCAAACCTGACCTGATGGCCAGGGGCGTAACTTTCGATCTGCTCAAGGTGACCAAGCGAGTTGGCCCGCAGTGCGAAGCCGTCGAAGAAGAAGTCTCACCCTGGACTGCATCATGGTTGATGATCGAAGAAGCCATCGGGCCTGAAAGCGACGACACAGAGGAACTCTCAATGAAAGCACCAATGTCGGTGTCAAAACCGGCGGATCTCGGGTAGGGGGTCCCGATCTGTGCGTCTAGGCCGGATGGTAACAAGAGACGAGGGACACAGTGTTTTACCCAGGTTCGGGCCCTCTTGATGGAGGTAAAACCCTACATCCTGCTTGATTAATATTGATGATATGGGTAGTACAAGAGTAGATCTACCACGAGATCAAGGAGGCTAAACCCTAAAAGCTAGCCTATGGTATGATTGTTGTATGATGAAGTTGTCCTAAGGACTAAAACCCTCTGGTTTATATAGACACCGGAGAGGGTTAGGGTTACACAAAGTCGGTTACAATGGTAGGATATCTTGAATATCCGCATCGCCAAGCTTGCCTTCCACGCCAAGGAAAGTCCCATCCGGACACGGGACGGAGTTCAGCTGAAGGTATAGTCCGGCTACCCGAACACCCCCTAATCCAGGACTCCCTCACCTATCCATGGTAAACCACTTGTTGGAAAAGCTGATGCATAGTGGTCAGAAATAGTTGAGAGTTTGCTTGGGATTCCTATGGATGAACAACGCATGAAACAAAAGAAAAGGCGAAAAGGTGATGATAATGTTGTTGTGAGGAATTCACAATACTCTCTAAATCTGGGTAAACTGCGGGAACGCTTCCATGTGTTGCCGGATAATCCAATGGACAGGGAGATTAATTGGCATGCCCGAGCACTTGTTCTAGAAATTCTTGGCTCCATAGTCTTTACTGATACATCTGGAGATGGAGTGCCAGCTATGTATCTCCAATTTATGCAGGATTTAGGACAACCAACAGAGTATAATTGGGGAGCAGCTGCTCTTGCTCTATTGTATAGACAATTGAGCATAGTGTTGGAAATATGCCCTAGAGGCAATAATAAATTAGTTATTATTATATTTCATTGTTCATGATAATCGTTTATTATCCATGCTAGAATTGTATTGATAGGAAACTCAGATACATGTGTGGATACATAGACAACATCATGTCCCTAGTAAGCCTCTAGTTGACTAGCTCGTTGATCAATAGATGGTTACGGTTTCCTGACCATGGACATTGGATGTCGTTGATAACGGGATCACATCATTAGGAGAATGATGTGATGGACAAGACCCAATCCTAAGCCTAGCACAAAGATCGTGTAGTTCGTATGCTAAAGCTTTTCTAATGTCAAGTATCATTTCCTTAGACCATGAGATTGTGCAACTCTCGGATACCGTAGGAGTGCTTTTGGTGTGCCAAACGTCACAACGTAACTGGGTGGCTATAAAGGTACACTACAGGTATCTCCAAAAGTGTCTGTTGGGTTGGCACGAATCAAGACTGGGATTTGTCACTCCGTGTAAACGGAGAGGTATCTCTGGGCCCACTCAGTAGGACATCATCATAATGTGCACAATGTGATCAAGGAGTTGATCACGGGATGATGTGTTACGGAACGAGTAAAGAGACTTGCCGGTAACGAGATTGAACAAGGTATCGGGATACCGACGATCGAATCTCGGGCAAGTATCGTACCGATAGACAAAGAGAATTGTATACGGGATTGATTGAATCCTTGACATCGTGGTTCATCCGATGAGATCATCCTGGAGCATGTGGGAGCCAACATGGGTATCCAGATCCCGCTGTTGGTTATTGACCAGAGAGTTGTCTCGGCCATGTCTGCATGACTCCCGAACCCGTAGGGTCTACACACTGAAGGTTCGATGACGCTAGGGTTATAGGGAAAGTATGTACGCGGTTACCGAATGTTGTTCGGAGTCCCGGATGAGATCCAAGAAGTCACGAGGAGTTCCGGAATGGTCCGAAGGTAAAGATTGATATATAGGAAGTATGGTTTTGGCCACCGAAAGTGTTCCGGACATCACCGGTAGTGTACCGGGACCACCGGAGGGGTCCGGGGGTCCACCGGGAGGGGCCACGGGCCCCGGAGGCATACATGGGCCAAGTGTGAGAAGGGACCAGCCCCTAGGTGGGCTGGGGCTTCTCCCCACCAAGGCCCATGCGCCTAGAGAGAAGAGGGGGCAAACCCTAAGGGCAGATGGGCCCTAAGGCCCATGCCTGGTGCGCCTCCCTATCCCCCCCACTTGGCCGCCACCCCAGATGGGGATCTAGGGCTGCCGCCACCCCTAGGGAGGAAACCCTAGGTGGGGGCGCATCCCTCCCTCTCCCCCTATATATAGTGGAGGCAAAGGGGCAGCCCAACACATGAAGTTCCTCCCCTGTTGGCGCAGCCCTACCCCTCTCCCTCCTCGTCTCTCATAGTGCTTGGCGAAGCCCTGCTGGAGTCCCGCGCTCCTCCACCACCACCACGCCGTCGTGCTGCTGGATGGAGTCTTCCCCAACCTCTCCTTCTCCCCTTGCTGGATCAAGGCGTAGGAAACGTCACCGGGCTGTACGTGTGTTGAACGCGGAGGTGCCGTCCGTTCGGCACTAGGATCATCGGTGATTTGGATCATGACGAGTACGACTCCATCAACCCCGTTCACTTGAACGCTTCTGCTTAGCAATCTACAAGGGTATGTATATGCACTCTCCTTCCCCTCGTTGCTAGATTACTCCATAGATTGATCTTGGTGATGCGTAGAAAATTTTAAATTTCTGCTACGATCCCCAACACATAGGTGCTGAGAAGGAGAGACTAGAAATTTCAGGTCCTTTATTGCTGCTACAGTTATGGTCTTGGTCCCGTTTGCCACTTGGTCGCCCTAAAGTTATTTTTGAGAAGCCCAAAGAAGGAGAGGAACTTGATGAAGAGGAAGAAGAACAAGAAGTACACTTGGATTATAACCCTGTTTTTGGAGCAAAGTGGTGTGCTGCACATTCGTTTGATGTCCCTCATAATGCTGGTATTGCATTCTCCTCACCAAATTTGTGTTGGCATCATTTGTTTTATGACAAACAATTTTATTAACTTGCAAATGAAATATGTAGGTACTGAATATTATCGAAATCAGATTGACTTGATTCGAGAAGGTGCAGTTGGTTGGCAACCATATGATGATCTTCTGGAGCAGATGCCGTTTGAAGTTCATCAAGATTCTAATTGGTGCTTTGCTAGAGTACCACTCATGCATTTTTGGATTGTGGAGTTCCACTATCCATATAGGGTGATGCGACAATTTGGATTAAGACAACCCATTCCCCCTTCTCTTCCACGTGGCGAGGCAGAGGTTCGAAAACTTTGAAAAATTAAACATTCTGCAGGAAAATCGCATAATTGGGAGGAAGTCCACGCCAATTATGTTCAAGAATACAACCGTGTTGATGCAAGAGTGTGGCCAGACGATGTTCCCTTCGATGAAGCTAGTTTACCTGATTACAGACATTGGTTCCATCAAAATGGTATGTACACAGTATTCTTCGATTCTCAATGCTTGGGCAGCCTAGATAAACCTATCCCATATCCTCGAGATAGCATCGAATGGACTGGCTACATGCCTAGTGGTCCGCCACTGGCTCGAATTGTAAGTGTGTGTTACATTTTTCATTGATTATTTACAACATATAGTAATAAATGTGTCATGCAAGATTTGTTTTGTCACTTGCAGGGGTTACGCGAGATAAAGAATGCCGCATGGGGTATTAAATGTGTTATTACTAGTGGATGCAAGAAGATAGGGAAAACTATACTGAGGTCCTGTGTAGGAAATTTGTTGGATTTTAACCTGGAGCCTAGGCTGCAAAGCATGCTTACTGAGGCTAGGTTACCACTGAATATTGAAGATATTCCATATGATGAAGAGGTTTCTGATATTGCTAACCCACCAAGCCCCCCAAAAGAGAGCAACTCCGATGTGTTCAATGAATGGATATACTCCGGCAAAGGTTTTACAACATACCTTAAGGCTGGTGAAGCGATGAGAGATGGGGAACCGACAACACAAGATGTAGGTCAAGTTACCCAATAAACCAACTCGAATGAGCTTGGTAGAGCTAGTAGGCTTGCATAAAGGAGTTCGTAGCGACTAGTTGGTTAGAATGGCCATCTCTAGAGCGACCTGGAGGGGTAGCTGACCAAATCTTTTTGTATTTGGCCCAAAAAAACAGTTCAGGAATTTTGTTTCTGCTATGGCAGATATGTATTGTAATAGTTCCCCAAAAAATATTTGTTACTCCTTATTTCATAAGTTCATCTCGAGTATAATTTTGTTTACAAAATGTGGTACCACAAATGCAAATCATCAATCATGTCCATCCTTGATTGTATTATATGCCTTTCTAGTTACTCCACCTCTTCTCTCTGGATGATGTGCTCTTCCCCTGACATGTCCTCTTTCCATTGGATGATGTGCTATTTGGTTGACTCGGCCTCTTTCCTTTGGAAGATATGCTCTTCGCTTGACTCGGTGGAATGGTCTGTCTCTGGCTAGACGATGTACCTACAGTGAATGCAACAAAGTAAAATTACACGAAAATAAGTTCACATATACACCAGTACCACAAAACTAGTTTAGATACCTGCTAGATTATTGTCTGTTGTCGAACGCCGGGCTTGGTGTCCCATTCGCCTTCCTTGCATTTCATCCATGTACATTGGAATTCTTTTGTGTTGACGCCGCCCAAGATTTATCAAATTCTCATCAGGAACAATAATCGGGCCACTATATGTTGGCCACTCATTTTGGTTTCCGTAAGGATAAAATTGTCCAGCCCATGTGTTTGCAAGTACTTCAGAAGAGTAATATGGATGAACTATTTGATTTTCATTTAGATTCCTATACTTGCAAACAGCAAGCAAATGGGCACATGGCACACCGGTTAGGTTTGGCTTTAGGCAGTCACAAGATGGAGTAGTATTTGGTTGAAGAGTGACCTTGTACTTGAAGTCCTTATGAATAAAAAGAACATGATCCTCGTTGCGTAATGGAACCCTCTCATTGTCAACCTTGACCTCAAATATTCCAACTTCATCACCATACAAAATAACATGCATATGTCCTGCCTTGTGCTCCTTTTCACCAATAGTTTATCCACCCATTCGGACCGTTGCTTGCCTTCGTCAACCAAGTTATGAGCACTTCGCCTTCTTTCTACAAACCACTCCATGCACTTTGAAAATGTCTCCTCCACAATTGCTGCCACTGGTAGCCTTCGAGAAAGCCTGAACACATTGTTTAAGGACTCGGGCCCATTGCTTGTCATGATCCCACAACGGTAACCCCCATCCTTGCATTGAAATACCTTCTCAGGCTTATCTTTCTCATTTTTATCTTCCTACAAATACTTACCGCACTTTCTAAGATATGTCATTGCATCAGGACAAGTATGTTCAATAGATGACATGCCCTCCTCAAATCTACGAGGTTTCTTTTTCTTTACTGCCCACTTAAATATTTTCAAAACATCATCATCACGAAAAGCTTTGTACAAATTCTCTGCGACATGCTGAGAGCAAAAACGATGCACACACTCACCAGCACTTTCATTCCAACCAAGGTGCGGCTGCTTAAACACCCATTTGATTGCTTTGTGGCGATCTGAAATCACACACATGAATTTTCCAACACCAATTACCTCCCTTCGCAACCATCTCATGAACCAACCCCAGTTAGTTGCGTCCTCTTTCTCCACAATGGAAAATGCAAGAGGTATTAACTTGTTGTTAGCATCATATCCGCAAGCCATTATCAATCTGCCCCTGTATCTTCCTGATAGAAATGATGCATCCACACTTATTACTGGTCGAAGGTGGGGAACTGTTGCAATGCAAGGTCCAAATGCCCAAGCAACACATTGAAATTCTCTATGCCCTTCTTGTGCCACGGGTTTCAATAGAAGAACATACTTTGTACCTGGATTTTTAACTCTAATAGCCTCGAGGAATGGGCTGAGAAGATTGTATGATCCTTCCAGCTACCAAACAGTTGTGCTATAGCCTTCTCCCTTCCATGCCACAACTTATTATATGATGGTTTCACATTTCTGTAACGTTGTCTCACCAATGCCCGCACATTTTTTATACTCAACTCCAGGCCATCCTTCAGTGCTTCACGGATCACATCTGCCACTATAGAGGCCGATAACTGAGAATGGTCAGTTCTATTAGCCGGAGCACGACAAGTGTGAGAATAAGGACACTTCCTTATTTGCCAATATGAACCAATTTTCGTTGGTGTTGCATACAGCCTCCACATGCAGCTATCATCAATACACTCTGCTACAAGTTTAGATTGACTGCTTGTGCTGTACTTCACTTCTAAGTTTGCGTTTATGTGAAATTCACCAATCGCAATTTTGAGGTGCTCTTTTGAATCAAAACTCTGATGCTTTGACAATGGGCTCTGAAAGCGTTTCTTACATCCAAAAAACCTTCATCTGCTGTCGTCTCCGTTAGTATAGATATGTCACTAAAGGCTCTCACACCATTTTGTCCACATCTATACATGAACGGAAATGCATTAACATGATGCGCAACTCTTGGTTCTGAATCTTCGTCTGAACTCTGGCTCGGTGCGGCATCAGAATCATGCTCATCGTCATCATCATGTCCCGTCAAGTGCTCCTCTGGATCTGTACCCTCCTGGTCAAATGATTCATTAACAGTACTTGTTGGCAAATCATTTGCCATATTACCATGAGTGGAAGATGGAGCATTTTCCCTGTAAAAATCAGGACCACGTGTATTACTATTTGAGAAGGAATTAACAGATGTTTGATGCAATGGTGATTGTATTTCACTTCCATACCTTTGTGATTGCCTTTCAATTATTGGTATGCTGCTTCCACCGCTGACTTGGCTCAACATGTCTTGATTTGGCGTGAAATTAACATATAACTCTATCACTTGCCACGTTGTCCGGGACTTGGTCTTCTCAAAAATCATGTTCCACCCTCTTTCCTCATATAATGGAATTAATTGAAAATAATGTGGTCCGGGAGATCCAATATCATAACGAGCTTGGATATTCAGGTTGTTTTGAGCACCGACATTAACATGCCCAAGCCCTCGACATGTCTCACTCTTGATGTCTTCAAAAGTGGTTTTCTCGCATGCTGAAAATGTTAATTTCGAAGGAACACTATACTCCACACCCATGGATCCATGTTGCACTTCACCATCTACGTAAACCAGAACGATTAACATGTTCTTATACTCACCTACAAACAAGAATGTGTAGGAAGTGAATAACCCAATTTTAAATTGATCTACTATAAACTGACGATTGAAAATTTGGCTTCTCATGAACTAGCCAATTAAGAACCATAACCCAGGAACAACAATCCAATAATATATAAAGTATCCACTTGTAAATCATTGAATCAGTTGTATAGACGATTCAAACAAGAAAGATGCACTAGGATCGTAGAACAACTAACATGAATCAACAACAAGATCGATTGGAGGATCCTAATGGAGAGTGGATGGTGGGACGATGCCACCCCTTAGTGTTGTCGGCTGCGGGAGGGTGCTTACCGTACGTCGTGGTCAAGGATCGACGACTGCATGCATACTAGGGTTTATAGCCCATGGAAGTTCCATAAGTCAGCACGAAACGACCCGGTTTAGTCCGATCTAAGGGGTAGGCCAACGTCTTAATTGGACGTGGCTTGCCATAGCGTCCAGGTCTGGACGCTGGACGCTGTCTACAATAGCATCCGGGGCTGGACGTTGTCCTCAATGGCGTCCTTCCTATTTTTCAAATTTTCGCCCACCCTTGACTAGTTTCAGAATTACTGAATTATTAATTACTATTAATAAAAAATTCGGCGTATAGAGCATATGATCGGTGTGAAAAATCAATTCGTCTTCCGAAATATATGTAAGCAAGTAATAGAAAGTGGCACATTGGCCAGACCTACATGCGCGTCCATTGATGTATCGAGTTCGAATCTCACCATGTGCCTTTTCTTTTAGCAAACGTGGGGCATTTGCATGATTAAATATAAAGCAAGGGGTTTTCTGCAGAAGAACATGCCACATTGGCCCTTACAAGCAGGCCCCGCGTGTCAGTTTCCTTATGAAAAACGGTTTGAACGTGGACCAGCTGTATTTGTTGCGGCCAGCCCCAGACTTTGTATCTATCTGCAAAAAAAAAAACGTAAAGTGATACCAACGTGCAATTAACTTACAGATATGAACGGATCATGTTCTGAGAAATAGAAAAATCGCGTTTATTATCTTTATGATTCTGTGCTTTTAGCGTCCTCTTAAACTTTAGTATCTTACTTTGCCGGGACTGCGAGCCCGCTAAACCTAAATGTTATGTGGTTGTGGAGTTTCGATCCGGTTGGATGCTGCCTAGTGGCTTTATTAATTTAAAGTCGGACGCTTCGTGCGTCTACGTTCCAAAAAAAAAATAGAAAAATCACACTGGGCTATTCATCCATATAGCATATGCATATAGCTAAATCAGACTATTGCGAGTATTATCCGGAGGAAAAAAAGGGTACTGAAGAAATCAATTGAATTAAATAAATCACAAAAGATGCCCATGGTTACCGGTGCACACCTGATCAGAACATTCTTTTACATTATCGTCAAATCTTGATTATAGGATCGCCCATTCGGAACAAAAAGAAGGTGAAAAACAAACCGATCTTGAATAGTGTTTAGCACCAACTTAATCTCAAGTGAGCCGATCCAATTTTGATATACCATCGCTCGCCAATATTGTTTAAACTAGAAATATTCCACATGGATTTATCAGAAAATATGAATGCTATTGCATATCCCTTTGATCAAGTGGTGGAGTGATCATTTTAGAATTACACAGAGTGTTATACTCCCCGTTAGTGCGACACTTGACCATCCATCCACATTGCATCTACGTGGCTAAGTGGCTCAGGCTCATGGATTAGAGTAGTAAACCGTTGACATGGAGAAACAACAGAGGATGAACATCTGTGTCTGCTTGCTGCATGGTGGATTCCTGACTTGCTGTAGATCGCTTAGCAATAGGGCAGTAATCTGCGCCGGTGCGCCGGTCGAAAGTTTCGGCCGGTCGCACCGCAGCAGCCCGATTTACCTCTGTATTAACCGTCAGATCTAATCCTCACCAAGTCAACGCAGCTCATCTCTTTCTCCGCTGGTGTACACATCTAGCCGTCATTGATGAGCGAGGAACCCAGACTCGAAGCATCACCGGGCTTGGCCGCCCCCGGCGCCGGTCACCGCCCTCGCTACCGGTTGCCGCCCTCGCCGCCGGTGGCGACCCGTGTTTCATGCTGGCTTGGCGCATGCAGCAGCGTGTGAGCCGTGTGCTCCGGCGATGGTCACAACTCCGCTGCGACGGGTCGGAGCTGCGGCGGCGAAGATCACTGGACGCGCGCCCTCGAAGACGAGCTCATGTCTGAACCGAGGAAAGGCTTGAACGGTCGCACACCCTCTGTGTTGCAAACGTTGTTAAAAAGGCTTCAACCCCTGGATGGAAAAGCTTCAAGCCCTAGATGGAAAAGCTTCAACTGGCACTGTGATTCACGAGGAGATAGAACCGCTAAAGCAAAATGCTTCAACCTTAGATGAAAAAAGTTTCAACCAGATGATAGAGAGAGCTTTAACCAAGGGCTGCTCAAAACAAAAAAAAAATTACACAAAAGCTTCAACCATGGACGGAAGAAGCTTCAACCGTGTATGAGAAAGTTTCAATTATTAAGAAAGAAAGCTCCAACCTGACACCGCAACCAGAGAAAAGTTATGTGTTGTAGCAAAACGTGACGCCGGTCATAGCAAAATGCTATGCCGGTTGTAGCAAAATCTATGCCGGTTGAAGCATGTAGCAAAACTGCAGTGTTTTGTCATCTTCTTCCACCTCCAGTCGTCGCTGGTTGAAGTTTTTTTTTTTTTTGCATCGGTTGTAGCTTTCTAGACCGCCCGTTGCAACATCACGGGGGTGTCTCCCATGGTGCTCCCAGCTCGCCGTCCGCCTCGAGCTTGTAAGCCATGGGCAGGGACGAATCCAAGGGGGGACGAGGGGGGGCGAGACCCCCCCTAACAATCTCATTTTACTCGGTAGCGATTAGCAGGTCGGCAGAAAAAAGTGAATATTTAGCTAGTATCGCCCCCCCTGAGGCCCCCTGACCACCTGAAGCCCAACAAAATCACAAAGCCCATCCTTAACACGCCGCAGGAAATAGCCCAGCACGAAGGGACACCGTCAGATCGTTTGATTTTCCGTCGTCCGATGCCTGTCGCCAAGGTCTAGCTGTCTAGGGTAATTCCTGACCAGCGCCGTTTCAATCTGAGTCCATGACCAAGGCCGTTTCAATCTAAGCTTTAGGGCAATTCATGATCATCAACGTATCAATTTGAGCGGAGAATCCTTACTTGGACGAGATCGCGTCTAACGCGAACGAGGGCCATCTTTGCGCGGACGCGCGGCCGGCCGGCCGCGCAACCAGTTGAGAGAAGCGGCGACCAAGGAAAGGGTTAGGTTAGTCTGTTTCTCACTCATTGATTTGTCCTTGCTTATGTTTCTAAATCAGATTAATGGATGCCTTCAGAACTACACAAATCGAATGGTAGTAATAACTGTATAAAAGTAAAAGATTGGGGATATATCCCTGTACCCATTGGACAAGCTTTTGCATTGTTTGCCCCATCCAATACTACATTGTTTTAGTTCATTAACAGGTGAATTGCTTTGGCATTTGCTTGATGGTAACTTTTGATAAAAATTAAACTTGCTCACAGCAGAACATGTTTTGACAAAGATTTAGTTCGTTAACTAGGTTGTCTCTTCAAAAAAAAATGAGTCTCTGTACTAGAGGATTTTTTTTGCCCCCCTATGTTCAAATCCTGGCTCCGTCCCTGGCCATGGGTAACTTGCATGTGAGTTCGCAGGTGATGCCCCCTGTCATGGTAGCACCGGTGCCCAGCCCGATCGCGCGTGCGGCCATGGCTTATGTGCGCGTCGACTCAAACCGTGGCAGCAAAACACGACGCCAATTGTAGCTGAGTGGGATGCCGGTTGTAGCAAAATGTGACACTGGTTGTAGCACGTAGCACAAAACACGGCGTTTGCAGTGTTGCTCGGAACAGCGCCGCCGTCCTTGCAGCTCGCCGTCCTCGCAGCTCGCCGTCACCACGCTCGCCATCCATGATGGCAGCTCTCCTGGGTACCGGTTGCAGCAGGAAACGACATGGTTCCAGCTTCCGCCGAGGCCGGTGAGCGAGGACGGCGAACGGCAACGAGGACGGCCGGTGCGGGTGGCCACCGGCGATGAGGACGGCCGGCGAGGACGGCCAACTGAGGCAGGGACCGGCGAGATGAAAGAGAGAGAGGAAGCAGCGCAGCCGCGTGGGGCATTTAAATGGCGAGTGATTGGTCGGCCCTGTCAGCCTCGTGTCCCCGCCACGCGGAAAGGCTGGCCATACGATGGGAGGGGATCGCACGGGTCGCGCGCGACCGGCCGAGTAGTTCGGCCGGCACCCCGGCCTCAAACGTTTCCCTTAGCAATACATCTATACACCTCACGTTGCGTTGACAGACCGCGTGCCACACAGGAGAACAACAAAATATATCAGCGTAAGTTACGCTAACTACTGGGTGCCACATCAATGGAGTTTTTACCCAGCGTGCAGCAATGAGTCATCAGCACTATGGCATTTCCCAATGAATCCTAGTCCTAGCTCAAATTAACAGCAACACCACATTTCGAAAGGAAGCCTCCTGATCATATTTCCTTGTACTACTTGCTAAGACAGTGTGGTTTGCTGTTACTACCATATATAGTGTGCCTGGTGAGTGCATATCTACAGTGGCACAGATGTACATAGCTCTTGTAGACAAGCTCATGTCTCACTCGTATTTATTATTCCTTTCGGACATGATAACGTCAGTTTGGTGTGTCCCTCTACCTGGGTTTTGAGATATAACCTCTTGCTTGATCGTGTAATTCAAACGTGCAACAAACAGTGCTCCCGGCAGAAAATCTTCTTTCAAATACTCTAAATCTTCAAAACATATCACACATGTACCTGTTTGGGTTCTGTAAGTCCCTGTAAACCCTGACTGAAATTAAAATTAAATATGAATAACAGATCGAAATCTGAGAAGGGAAAAACAAGTCTTGCCACCGCGGCATACCCGCGGGCGATTCAGGTGGGGGCTGCACGTGGAGCCATTCTAGCCTCCCTCCTAATGCCGGGGGCACTGAGGAGTCCATGACTGCCCAGCCGACCAGATCGACACGCACACAACACCCCAAAGTTTTCCAAATCGCATCATTTGCTCATTAGTTATGTGCAGTTTGTAAGTACACTTAGCGGGACGCACTCACAATCCAGCACAAGCACTCAGAAAGTCAGAAATACAAACCACACATTCACCAAACACATGTGCTTGGTGCATGCGTGCATTGCCCATCTAAGTACACATAAAGTCTTCCGCGGGATAGCTCAAGTGATCTCAAGCATTTATACACGAGTTAGATTGGGACGGAAGCTAATTACAGCAACACTGAGTCCAACTGGATGCCCTGGCCATAATCTTAAACTTACTACATCACACAGTTTACTACATAAGTCTAATGCTGTTTGTTAGAAGGGAATAGAGAGGTATTGGTGAAATCGATGAGGTATTATTGAGTTTCGAGGGCAAGTATATGTTAAGTACAAGACCTGGAAGGTAAGACACCTCTCCCAAAGATAAGGTAGGAGACGGATTAGAAATCCTAAACTACCAAATAGAAGTAACCCAAATATATCTCTAACCCCCCCCCCCCCCTCCCCCGCGCCGCGCGCAGTCGTAGTGGTAGCGTTGCGAAGAATAGGAGCGTCACCGACGGTCAGACTGTAGAGAATAGCAGCTGACGGGCTGACATCACCCCCCAGTCACAGTGGGAGTGTCGTGGACGGTGTCACGTCACGGACGTGTGGACTGTAGAGGAAGACGATGAGTTGCTCAAGCGAGGTGATAGCCCTTTGTGGCGTTGCCGAGGTAGCCGAGAGCGTGGGTGGTGTAGCCGTGACGAGGTAGCCGTGCCAGAATGCCGTGGTCGATGTCAATTCGAGGTGGCCGGTGTCGAGGATGTCGCCGTGGAGTCGCAGGCGCGAGGAGGCGTCAAGTTAGTCATGAGCACAGTGGTGTCGAAGTAGTGGAGCGCCGAGAAGAGGATATTATTGACGAGGCGTCGCGCCGGGTTTGCCAAGTCGGGAGACACATCTTGGATGAAGGCAAGCATCGGTGTTGCTAGCACCGGGCATGAGTAGATGGACGAAGACGAAGTTGATGAAACGCGGCACCAAGCTTGCCAGGCCCGGGGACACGTCGTGAACGAAGGCACGCATCGATGTTGCTAGCACCATGCATGCGTAGATGAGGGACCTGCATGAGCTGTATGCCGTGTCGAGGAGTCGGATGGGAAGCAGAGAAGGAGACTCAAGGATGGTTGTGGCGACAATCGGCGTGGGGCCGATGTCACCAACGGTGGTCGAAGTAGAAAAAGTAGTCTACGAAGATGACGACGACGCTGGCGACGAGCTGGTGCTGGACGAAGACGGAGCAGGTGGATGGGTGACGGTAGCGACGGTGCTTGAAGTAGGTGAAGAACCTGATAGCGTGAAGACGACCATCGCGGACGGAGGCACTCCCGATCCATGGGAGACGGCGCGGCGCATATCACAGGAATCCGACGCGCAGGGATGCCCGCGGCGCTGCGGCCCGAAGGTGCAACGCAGCGGCAGCAGGCGGGTCAGGGCGACGGTGGGAAGACCACGGGCTGTGGCGCTATGGCCCGAATGGGCGACGCAACAGCGGCGCGCGAGTCGGTGCAGCCATGGGGATGACCTCAGTCGGTGGCGAAGACCGCGTGCCACGCTCGCTACGGTCTGATGGGTTGACGAAGCAGTAATGCGAGGGGCGGTGCAGCCATAGGGATTACCTCAGTGCGGCCACCGCAGGTTGCGACACTACGGCCCGAAGGGGCGATGCAGCGGTACCACGTAGCTCGTTGTAGACACGGAGATAACCACGGGGCGGTGGCACTGCGGCCCAATGGGGCGACGCAGCGGCAGCCTATTGCTCAATTGGTGGAGGGGCACGCTAAACTCGGGGAGGATCTTCATGGGACCTGCGGAGGCACGCGCAATCGATGGGTCATGTCAGTCGCACGACGTAGATGGGGCAGATTGCAGCGGCAGGCGGGTGACTAATCTGATCGCGTGCGAGGTTGGGGACGCTGCTTGGTGTAGGCAGGGTGGTGGCGGGGTCCAAGCTGAAGCTGGAGGCGACGACTGGCGTAGGACGACGGGCAGACAAGTGCTTTAGCGGCGACGCGTGTGAGGCTAACACAACACCGTCGCCCCTGCAGTGATGCCCGAGCAGCCAACACAACTGCGACGCGCAAGCGGCCAGGCATGAAGCGGTGAACGCAACAACGTGCAGACGCAGCCATACATGTGCGGTGGAGGCGGGAGGTCATGCAGGAGACCCGGTCGGAGTAGGGCTACTACGGCTGGCATATATCGACGAGCGGGCTGGCGCGTGAACGGCGACTATGATGGGCCGCCGCATGGCGCAAGGCCACCGGGTCGGTGAAGAAGCCGGCCGGTCGCGCCGATGTTGGAGTAGAGGCGCATGGGGGTCGACGGTGGCGGCAGCGACACAAACTGATTTTAGATCGAAAAACCAAAGAGTAAACACCGATCAAAGCGACCGGTGAGAAAGAAAAAACCTGTATCAAAGGATCGGGAAAAAGACTCACTAGAGCATCCCGTCGACATGACCGGCGGATGAGCCCTACGTATGGGCGGCGCAGCCTCCGGCGGCGGTCATGGAGACCGACCGCCACGATGGCGGCACGGAGTAGAAGCGGCAGGCGGCGGCTAGGGTTGGATCGATTAGGCTAATACCATGTTAAAGAAAATAGGAAGGGACTGGTGGAATCGATGATGTATTATTGAGTCTCGAGAGCGAGTATATATTGAGTAGAAGACTTGGAAGACAGGACGTCTCTTCTAAAGATAAGGTAGGAATCAGTTACAAATCGTAGACTACCCAATACATATAACCCCAATATATCTCTAACACTATTAAGCTCAGTGTGATCTCAACAACTTCCAGACCAGTTTACCTGGGATGGAGCTGATCATGTCACCGCTGGCTCAAAATAGAGGTTTTAATTCGCACATAACATCATCGCAGCTAACAAGTCGCCGTAGTCCCAAAACTTATCACCGGGTGTGCCTGCTGTCCTTGATGTCCCTTTTTTAGAAAAGGAGGATGACTCCCAGCCTCTGCATCTGGGAGCTGCATACGGTCATTGTATTAATTATTTTTAAGGACCTTACAAAATAGTACAACAATATGTCTGAATCTGTCATCTTGGCAACATATGCCGCTACTACAATTCATATGATGAAGGGGTGCACAAATACCCAGACATCTCACATAAGCGTAACATCTAAAGCCGGAGGCCCAGACAGAGCCACATACCGGGTTCGGGTCACAAACCGGTCTGACGCACTCACATGTGTCGTCGCCGCCATCTTCCACTGGTCCATCTTCAGAGTAGATTGAGGTGCCAACCTTGGCAGGTGTCTCCGCCATCGAAGCCACCATGACGCCAAACGGCGACCTCCACCTACGCGAGTCTATATCCAAGCAACGGACGCAGATCCATGTTAGGATAGGGCCGCACCACCGCCGTAGCCCACCACCCACAAGCGCCACCCAGCCTCAAAGATCCCAAAGCAGCGCCTTCAAGAAGGGAACGGCACCGTGAGGGCCGTCGCCGCCCAACAAAGTTAGGACTGTCGCCCGCGGGACCTAGTGGAAGGGGAAGTGAGGGGATCAGTCCTATGTTTTTGCTTTCCGTTTGTGAATTTTCTCGGCCCTAACCGAGATGGCCGAAATTCGGTCATTTCAAAAATCTCGAACAAAATTATGAAACCAAAATTTGAAATTTGACCAAAATTTAACCGAAATATGAACCAAAATAAAATAAAATCAAGTGGAACAAAAGCTAACTATCCGCATAACTCTCATGAGTACAAAATATATTGTTTAGCAGATTACTATGGGAATTAGAAACATCATCAAAGAAACCTCACTTATTAGTTCAAGACCTGACGCTCCACACAAACATCTTGCAAGAAAAGTCCATGCAGAGATCGCCATGGAGCAGCATGACGGAGGCTTCAAGAACTGGGAGAGAAGATTTGTTAATTGCATCGACAATGACAGGGGAGGGGAGGGGAGGGGGGGGGGGATGTTGTCGACGGAATCAGCCGCATCCAACAAAGGTCGGCGACAGTGGCCGGGGAGGCACGCCTGCTGCTGTGCCCGTGTACGGTTGAGCATTTTACTGAGGCAAATCGTACTGCAAACGTTCAAGACGTTGGGTTGGGCCATGACAATTCAAATTGGGCCGAAAAGTTTGACCGATCAAGACACTTACCGGGCCAGGCCGAGATGGCCGAATTTCGGCCGAAATCTGATTTTCTCGGCCGAAAATCAAAACAGAGAATCAGTCCATACAGACGCCTCCAAGGAGGGGAACGACGCCCTCAGGCGTCACCGTCGACGCGGTCGGCCTTGGCCGACCAGGGATTTTGTCCGAGCTAGATCCCCGCCACTAGCAACGCCTCCTGTACAGAACCGGCGACCCAAGAAAGCATGGCCCAACGAGGCTGGCCCGCACGCCGAACAGGGGAGGAGGGGAGGCGCCAGATCGCGCCCACCGGCCAGCGCAGAAACCGCCGCCGGCCGCCAACGACCACCGGATCCCACCGCCGGCCGCCAACGACCACCGGATCCCGCCGCCCACCCGGCCAGGATGCGAGATCCACCGCCCGCACGGCTGCTAGCCGGCCGTGCCTTGCCAATGAAGCCGTCGCTCCACATGCGGAGTACCCCACACAGAGGCAGGGAAACTGAGGCCCCGCCGCCACCATCCTTGGCGCCCCGGGCTTGCCCGGCGGCTGCCTCAGGCGACGGTGAGGAAGGGAAGAGGGGGAGGGGCGGCTAGGGAGGAGGAGGGAGGAAGAGGAGGGGTGGCTAGGGAGGAGGGTAAGGCTGTCTATGACCCAAGAACAAATGACCAAAGGACAAGCCTTGTTGTCCCTTAGGACAACAGCGCCTCGATCATGAAATCACACAGCTCTACCCTCTTGGGCGATGTTGAAATCACGTCGTATGCAACTGAACTCATGAGATAGTTTACCCGTTTGTTTTTTCTGCACCTTCTAATCAACCATCGTAAATAACAGTCACAGATTATGCAGCATAACCATTTTGAATTTCTGTTCTTACCATGGAACTACACATCCACGCCCGTGGGATCCTAATCTTACACTATTCTACTAGATATGTAATGTAGCAAGTGTCACACCTTGATGCCGTGACCAGTAATTTGTGTAACCTTGGCAGGTGTGTTTCTTTCTTCACTTCTCCTCGCAAGTGGGATGAATTTGATGTCTTGAAGCACTATCTCTCCCCTAACATCACATGAGGATAGTTTTACATGCTGGAAACATGATAGTTATATAATTTAATCTGACTTGTTGGCATTCACCAACTTATAGACTGCCGAACTTATCAAGCTGAGTTGTTTAAGTGGGCTCATTTTCACCTTGGCGAAGCCTAGCTCAGCTTGGTCAAGCTCGTGGGATTCCTGGCTCAAAGACTTTAGATCGAACTTGAAGGCTGGACAAGGCCAATAAAATCATTTAATGACATAGCTCATGCTAGTAATGACGATGTATACATTCGTCCGGTCCCTCTCAATCTAGGCTCCCAGGCGCCGCTCTCCAGACCCGAATGCAGCCTCTCGCATGGAGCCTCTACATGCTGAGGTTGCTCACTCACTGCTACAAGGCGCCCACTGTTCTCACTCGACAGCTGAAGAATTTAGTGTTCTTGTAGTTCAAAGTATTTTTAGTTGTTGCTCAAAAGTATTCAAATGTATATGTCGTCGAAAATTTCAGTTATATACCTCGCACTAATTTTGCTCTATTTTGTCATATTTGCATATTGCTCTCCTTTCTCATATGGCAAATCTTCTACTTTCAGCCATTATCAGGTGAAAAACCAACCATTCTACTTTTGGGCAGAACAGGGCGAGCTTCATTGAGCAAGGGTGCAGTGTGAGAGGAGTCTATAGACGCTGTATGTCATATCTTTTGTCTTGCCTCTAATTATGACGAGCTCCAGGCAGGCTTTGGCCGAGCTTGTCTCACGTAAGCTCATGTCCAGCATTCGTCCAGGCCTACCCCGCCAGGAGCGCACGCTCATGACCATGAGAAAGGTGTGGCAGCTCCTGGGTGTAGGTGCACCCGTATAAACAGTACACTTGAAAAAAAATGAAACAAAGTCAAAAAAATTCAAATTTTTTTGCATCAAACCAGATCAAAAGTTTTAGCTTTCTGCAAAGTTTCGTGACCAAATAACATTTGAGGAGCCCTCAGCAAAAATAACAAAATCACTCATTTTGTTTTTTTGCTGAGGGCTCCTCAAATGTTATTTGGTCACCAAGTTTTGCAAGAAGCCAAAACTTTTGATCTAGTTTGATGTCCCAAATTTCAGATTTTTTTTAGTTTTGTTTTGTATTTTTTTCAAATGTACTGTTCATGTGGGTGTAGGTGCACCCGGGAGTAGAGAATCCAGCTGTTCATGGTGTAGTCTGTTGTGTTTGGTCGACAGGAATTGCCAGCAAATCAGTAGTGTACTGTTTCCCAGTGCCTCCTAATCCCGCAATCTACTCCTCTTCTTAGACTAGTCATAGTGGGAGTAACTTAGCTAGTAACATAACGCATCCCAAAACAAGTTTGCTTATGTGGCACTTAGTTAATGAGGAGAGAGATGTTCAGAGTAACATATTATGTTATCATCACATAGCGCTTCTTAAAAAATGTTGAGTCTATGAGCTAATAAATGAAGCAATCTATAACACTACTACAATGCTTTGCACTATGGAGATAGTAACTTAGACTAATGTCATATACATGACACTAGTCTAAAATACTCCCACTATGACCAGCCTTACGGAAACGGTGTGATCTGTTATCTGTCGGCCCTTAATACCATGAAGAGTGCTGCATAGGCATGGACACATGCAGCAAGTGCCACGCCACGGTTTTGTGACATGAAAATATAACGGATCAACATAAAAACTTCGGCTAGCGTTTTTCACTCTTCGCTTCTCCTATCAAGCCAAATGAATTTGATGCCTTGAAGAACTTTTCTCTCCCCCAAACCCCATCTGTTCAGACAACGAACATGACATAGCAAATATACACATGCGCGCCATATAAAACAAGTACTCCTACAGGAAACTCTAATCATCAGCATATTGAAAGTTTATAATATCGTGTATCAGATGTCAGTTCTAAGCTGATTCAGTGCGTAAGGTTTGTGTTAGAATAAATTCGAGGCACACCGTTGATCATCCAAGGACAAAGCAATCACACGAACACGACACCGAGATTTGTTAACGAGGTTCACCGATATGGGTACATCCCTGGGGCCTGACTATGGGCGCTCCTCCCCATGATACCGCTACAATACCACACCCGGTCGCCCTGAACACCGGCACATGCTACCGGCTTCCCCTGCGCTCCAATGCTATTATGTTGGCATAGGTTATATCGTGTGTCTACCCCCGCTATATATGAGAGGCTTAGAATACAAGTGTCCTACTTGGACATGGCCATATCCTATCCAAACACAATACAACTACAAGTCCAACTGTAACCTACCATATTCGACAAAACTCTAACAAACTCCACCTTGGCGAATATACTCCATCACCCTGGATTTATCCATGTGTCAAACTTCCATGTACATTGGACTTGAGCTTATCCCATGAGCACCGCTGCTACTCCAAAGACTCCATATGACTACACCTGCAACTTGTAGTCTCTTCTTTTCTTGACCACAATCAACACTCGAGCAAAATTAAGTTACTTGTTACTCTAGTTTGTGCTCCCAACTTTCAGAGTATCCGTCCAACGCAATCACACACTGATCACTGACCCGCGTGAAAATGAACAACTCACATATTGGGTGTCACACATAAGAGTTATCTGAACTCAAAATCACCGCTCCTTTCTTGACCGCCTGTTTGAAACTTGAAGGAATTCACCGTTGCTTGTAGTCATTCCGAGTCAAATTCGCAGCTGTTTCACCACATGTATGACCACCAGAGCCCTGGCCCGTTTCCATGTCCCGTGCGTACCGCATGCCTCGCCGCTATTACCGTGTCGAGCCTCCACTGTCCCGGTCGAGTCTCAAGGGCCGCGCACCCACACCACTCAACCCCCACTGTAGAGTACCACCGATAATCACCGAACGATGACGAGTTTCATGCTTTCATCAGACCATTGGGCTCCAGTCCGAATTGCATGTCACTCGCTTTTCCCAACTGAATAGGCTTCGACTCTTTGTCGACTTACGCCGTAGCCCCTCAATCCAACTCCACCTTCAACATGACTCCTTGGTAGAGGATCAGTCCACCCTGCGCTCCGTCGACATGAAGCTCCATGTGTACATCACCTTGAATCTACCCCGCGCCATAGCCTTGTCAAAGCCACACAAGCCCTTGGGCCTGCGCCATGTGTTTTCACGCCCAGAAGTCGGTCACCATCAGCATCACACTTATATGTTGTCGTCGCCGATTCCACCACCGTCTTCTGTACCAACCGACATCCAAGTCGATCCGTCAGACTGTCCAGTCCGACCCAGCCGAACTTCTCCGACTGCAGACACATTCCAGACTTCTCAAGTCGTCACCGTGACCACCGTCATCCATACACACATGTGTACCGACAAAGAAAAACCAAAGAAAAAAAAATTCCCTCATAGCTTTCCCGTGTGAACCACATAGTATGTTGCTTCTGGATCCCTTCTTTTATTTCTTTCTTGATGATAGCATCACGATCAAACTCTAGGTCCTTGTGCCAATTTTTTTTTCAAACAAATCTCCAGGTTCATGCAAAGCCTTCCGCTCCACCATACAGCACACACGTGCCTCGCGCCACGTCCCAGACCTGAACGTGCACGCCAGCCTGCCGCAGCTTGACTCAGGCTCGGCCTGCTGGGCCAGCTGCCAACCGTCCTCTGCGCCTCGGCCCACTAGCACCACACTGTCCTGGCTACGGGCGCACCTGCATCGCTCCACACCGCCGCCTCGCTGCTGCACAATCGATCTGCTGTAGCACACGTACACGGTCACACCAGCAACCCACCGAGATCGCCCACCGCCTGTCCGTACGTGGCCCAACTCGCGGCATCGCTGTAGCGTACTCCGCGCCTCGTGCCATGAGAACCTACGCGAATCGATCTGGCTCGCCTTCCGCGCTGTGCCGCCGCTTCCACATCTGATCTGATCCCGCCGAGGAACACGCAGTAATGAGCGACAACCTGCTTCGGCCCATGCATCTGCTTCCGATCGCTTCAGTACTCGCTGACTTCTCTGATCGCTTTCCTGTTGCACGTAGGGACTATACCGATCTATGTCGAACTTTCCTCCTCTAGATCAACACCATGGCCTCAAATCGAACCTTACTTGTGATACCACTTGTTAGAATAAATCCGAGGCACACCGTTGATCATTTAAGGACCAAGCAATCACACGAGCACGACACCGAGATTTGTTAACGAGGTTCACCGATATGGGTACATCCCCGGGGCTTGACTATGGGCGCTCCTCCCCATGATACCGTTACAATACCACAACCGGTCGCCCTGGACACCGGCACATGCCGCCAGCTTCCCCTGCGCTCCGGTGCTATTATGTTGGCATAGGTTACATCGTGTGTCTACCCCCGCTATATATGAAGGGCCTAGGATACAAGTGTCCTACTTGGACATGGCCATATCCTATCTAAATACAATACAACTACAAGTCCAACTGTAACCTATCTTGTACACTATATTCGACACAATCTAACAGTTTTCCGGCCATCTGATTGCGGTGCACGGATGGCGGCGAATGGTTCATGGCACGAGGCTGGCAGCCACGTCACCTCATGGAACCGTTCACTGTTAACAACGTGTTGCACATGGCCTAGGGGCGCACCGGCCTAGATCACAGCCGGGCTAGTTAGGTAGATGTTGTTAGGCTATATTGTTGTAACTACTTTACCTATCTTATCTCTCTCTTTCTTGATCATCAAGCTGTAATCTCAACCACATTTTATGCTTATCAAGAAGATGCGTCTGCCTATATTAACGCGCAAACATCGCCTTGAGAGAGGTACGGCATTCTCCGCTAGTTTACATGGTATAAAGAGCCTCCTCTATTCAATACATCTAGCAAAACCAATCGCCAGCCATGCCGTCCTCCTCAAGCGCCGTCCAGATCAACCTTCCCGGGCAGGTCGCCAAGAAGCTCACCCGCACCAACTACGTTATGTGGCGTGCTCAGGTGACACCGCAGCTGAGGGGAGCCCGTCAAATTCCTCACCACGAAGGAAAAAAGGCAGGAAGGAGGAGCAAACGCTCAATCCTCTCCATCCGATCTGGTTCAGAGAAGGGCAGCAGGTACTCGGAAACTTGGTCCCCTCACCAAAGAAGTCCTCGTGCCGGTAACGTCCATAGCCACGCCGCACGAGCTCTGGGCCGCCCTCGCCAACATGTTCTCGACATATTCCAGAGCTCGCGTCAACAACATCCGAGTTGCGCTCTCCACGGCGCAGGAGGGGACGCAATCTGTGGCCGCCTACTTCGCCCACATGAGGTCGCTCGTAGCCACCGGGAAGCACATCGACGATGATGAGATTGTCGCCTACATCACCGCACTAGTAGAAAAAGTGCCATTTCTCCCGGTTCATAAGAGCCATTTGTCCCGGTTCCTGAACTGGGACTAAATGGTCGTTACTAAAGCCCTAGGCCTTTAGTCCCGGTTCCTACACCAACCGGGACAGATGGGCCTCCACGTGGCTGGTGCGGTGAGCCCAGGCAGGAGGCACTTTGGTCCCGGTTGGTGGCACCAACCGGGACCAATAGGCATCCACGCGTCAGCTCTTCAGGGGCTAGGGTTTTTTTCTGAAGGGGGGGGGGGATTTGGGGTTTTGTATGGTTAATTAAGGTGTTTCATATATTGTGTTAGGTAGTTAATTAATTAATACAGAGAAGTGTCCTCTCTTATCTCCATGCTTGGTCGACACTACGTACTATACGTATAGAGAGCACTCGACACGCTAGCTAGTAAGCAAAAATGAAGGAAACGGAAGATCGTCATGAACATATGCATACAGAGAGAAGTGATATCGACCTCTCCTTCTCGGAGAGATTGGTCGAACAACAAGTTTTCGTATATCTATCCGACGCTACTGGCTACATATATACAATATAAGATCTCTTACAATATAATCCCCTAATTATATATGAACATAGAGTCCACATGGGATTCTCCGTCTTTATCGATCATGTGGTCAAGAAAGAATGCAGCCAATTCCTCTTGAATTCCTCGCATGCGATCTAGTGCTAGGAGTTCATCCTGCATCCGAAACATCTAATTTGAAGAAGGGGGTCAATACATATATATATAAATGAATTAAACTCAACACAAAAGATGGTAATAAAGTAAATTCTGAATATTATTGCTTACGCACTTCATATTGTTTTTTAGTATAGCCCCGCTCACAGGTCGGGTGGCGGATGGACTCGCAAACGTAGTATCCATAGTAATTATTCTCGGCTTCCTGCCACAACCACTTTACAAGAAATAGAGGTAAATCAAAGTGATAAGCAAGCATGCTAAATGGTATTGATGAAACTAGCACTTGAATCACTAGGAGATGCGCGGAACATGCTAGTAGTACTTACTTTCGGGTGTTTAAATTCCAGCTTCTTCGGCAGTCCCGGAGCTTTTGAGGTGAATTTTTTCCAAACCCTGCCAGACAAAGAAAACAATTATTTGATATGAGGAAGTGAACAAAGTTGCCGATATGGTGCGATAATGATCGATTTAACTTATTTCTCGAGAATTTGAGTCATGTCCGCATACTCCTTAGGATCTTTTCGTCTCGAGTCTAAGACGGTTACTAGTCCCTGCTCAAGCTTAATCTCTAGGAGAATATAGTGGAACCTGCGCACGCATGCATAACTCATCAATTACATTACTATAACCTCGACTAATAAGGGAAACCGAATATGCACAAGAAAGTAACACTCACTTGAAGTTGTAAGGAAAGTATTATAGCTTTGTTTTGATTTAATACCAATGATCGTAGCAAGTTGGCCTCAGTATCTTTTTTCTGAAATTCAACCGAATATGCATCTATGATATTTGGGTTAATGAACCCAATATCATTGATTTGTCTTTTCTTCAATTCGACGATCTTCAATCTACATAATATAGTGAGGATAATTATAAATACATGCAATGAAAGAGATGACCTATATATAGAGACTTAATGACAGAAGTAGTACTTACAGACAGTAGCAAGTGACCGTTAATTTATCAAGGGCCTTCTGATTGAAAAACTGGAAGAACTCCTCAACTGGAACATTCAACAGATCAGTTCCAATGAGGTCATGCTCCTCTTTAACTCTCAACGTTAAAGTATTCGTCCCCCCAGACTCTCTGCAGGTTTTCATGTACCAATCATGGAATATTCGCATCATCGTTGTTAGAGACCTTTCATCTTTGACGAGAGGCTTCCCTTACTCGTATATGTGTTCGTCCACCTCTAAGAATTCATAATGTACATCGTCGGGCAGGTAATTTTCAAGATTGTTATAACCGGGCACCATCCTCGAATCATTAGTGACGATATCGCTAGACACCTTGAGCGGGGGGAACAATTGGTTCGCTTGTTCGCCGAGCTGGGCAATTTTTTCCCAGCTTGTCGTTTCGCTAACCTTTGATCACTGATAGTACTTCCCGACCGCTCTGCTTCGATAAATGACCTTTGAATAATGCGCTCATAGTTGCCTTTCGGCGGAGACTTTGGTGGTTTCTTCAGGGCTTCCACAGTGCGCTTCGTTTTCAGCAGATCTATCTTCTCCCCCGGAAGTGGATGTTTCTTTGCTTTCACCCCTTCAAAGAAGTTCCTCACTTCTTCTCACACGATCTTCTCGTTTTCCTCCGGGGTCCTCTCATATGGTAACTTCTCTGGAGTCTTCAGAGAAGGACCAAATCTGTATTGCCTCCTGCCTGTGGCTGTACTGCTAGACGCCGGAGCAGACGGAGCGGCTGCGGCTGTGTTCTTTCCTTGCTTATGAGGCAGAGGAGGACTATGACGCGCCGGAACAGCTGGAGCGGAGACAGGTCTCTTCCGCCCTTGTTGACGAGGCGGAGAAGGAGTAGGCTGGCTGCTCGGGCGCGCCGGCGCAGGCGGATAAGGAGGCGGAGTGGCGCCACGCGCTGGAGAAGGAGGCTGAGTGCCCTGATCTCTCGCCGAAGGAGGAGGCGGAGGAGGAGGCGGAGTACCCTGACTCTCTGGAGAAGGAGGAGGCGGAGGCGTCCAGTTCGGAAGGTTGATGAGCTCCTTCCGCCATATTCATGGAGTCAACAGACAAGAACCCAACCGAGTCTCCCCTTCACCCATAGGGTGGTCTAGCTCGAGGTCCTCAAATCCGTCTGTTATTTCATCCACCTCACCCTAGCATATCCTTCTGGAATCGGCCGGCAGTGAAAAGTTGCGCCAGGTTCAGGAGGTGCAATAGTGCCAACAGCCGCCTTGACTTTCATTTTCATCCATTGCGTCATAAGGTGGCAATTTTGAGACTCTGTGATTAACTCCACGGGGTAGCTAGCAGGAGACGTGAAGACAGGCTCCAGCTGCTGCATCTCGGTGGAAGCCACGCTGCTTCTCCGCTGAGATGGAGGGGTAGCTTCGGCGGGTCGCTTGTTGCGATCTGCTTCTCGTTGCTCTATCGCTTGTACCCTTGCGTGCAACGCCTGAATTTGGATCTGCTCCACTTTGTTCCTCCTCTCCTGGCATTTGTATCCGCCTGCGTCCGGAAACCCGGCCTTTCATGGAATGGAGCCTGGCGTGCCTCGTGACCGTCCAGGGTGCTCAGGATTCCCGAGGGCCATTGTGAGCTCGCCGTTCTCTCTATTTGGAACGAACATCCCTTGTTGCGCTGCATCGATATACTTCCGAAGCTTCGTGACTGGTATTCGCATTTGCTCGTTCGTCCAACGGCACTTCCCTGATACAGGGTCCAAGGTTCAGCCAACCCCGAAGAACCAAGTCCGGCAACGGTCTGGCCAGTTCAATGTCTCTGGTTCGACCCCTTTATCAAGCAGGTCATTCTCAGCCTTGGCCCACAACGGTCGAGCTTTGAGGTAGCCACCTGACCCCGTGCGATGGTGAAGCTTCTTCTTCGCAACATTTTTCTTGTTTGTCGCTGACATCTGCTACCTCTTGAGCACTGCGTTGGATTTCCTTGAAGAGGAAAGGATGATGCAGCAAAGTAGCGTAAGTATTTCCATCAGTTTTTGAGAAACAAGGTATCAATCAAGTAGGAGGCTACGCGCGAGTCCCTTGTACCTGCAAAAAACAAATAACTCCTCGCAGCCAACGCGATAAGGGGTTGTCAATCCCTTCATGGTCACTTACGAGAGTGAGATCTGATAGATATGATAGGTTAATATTTTTGGTTTTTTTGTGATAAAGATGCAAAGTAAAATAAAAGCAAAGTAAAAGGCAAAGGAAATAACTAAGTATTGGAAGATTAATATGATGAAGATAGACCCGGGGGCCATAGGTTTCACTAGTGGCTTCTCTTAAGAGCATAAGTATTTTACGGTGGGTGAACGAATTACTGTTGAGCAATTGACAGAATTGAGCATAGTTATGAGAATATCTAGGTATGATCATGTATATAGGCATCACGTCCGAGACAAGTAGACCGACTCATGCTTGCATCTACTACTATTACTCCACTCATCGACCGCTATCCAGCATGCATCTAGAGTATTAAGTTCATGAAAACAGAGTAACGCCTTAAGCAAGATGACATGATGTAGAGGGATAATTCATGCAATATGATAAAAAAACCATCTTGTTATCCTCGATGGCAACAATACAATACGTGCCTTGCTGCCCCTACTGTCACTGGGAAAGGACACTGCAATATTGAACCCAAAGCTAAGCACTTCTCCCATTGCAAGAAAGATCAATCTAGTAGGCCAAACAAAACTGATAATTCGAAGAGACTTGCAAAGATAACCAATCATACATAAAAGAATTTAGAGAAGATTCAAATATTGTTCATAGATAATCTTGATCATAAACCCACAATTCATCGGTCTCAACAAACACACCGCAAAAAGAAGATTACATCGAATAGATCTCCATAAGAGAGGGGGAGAACATTATATTGAGATCCAAAAAGAGAGAAGAAGCCATCTAGCTAATAACTATGGACCCGAAGGTCTAAGGTAAACTACTCACACTTCATCGGAGAGGCTATGGCGTTGATGTAGAAGCCCTTCGTGATGGATGCCCCCTCCGGCGGAGCTCCGGAACAGGCCCCGAGATGGGATCTCGTGGATACAGAAATTTACGGTGGTGGAATTAGGGTTTTGGCTTCGTATCTGATCGTTTGGGGGTACGTAGGTATAAATAGGAGGAAGGAGTACGTCGGTGGAGCAACAGGGGGGCCACGAGGGTGGAGGGCCCGCTTGGGGGGGGTAGGCGCGCCCCCTACCTCGTGGCCTCCTCCTTTATTTCTTGACGTAGGGTCCAAGTCTCCTGGATCATGTTCGGTGAGAAAGTCACGTTCCCGAAGGTTTCATTCTGTTTGGACTCCTTTTGATATTCCTTTTCTTCGAAACCCTAAAATAGGCAAAAACATCAATTCTGGGCTGGGCCTCCAGTTAATAGGTTAGTCCCAAAAATAATATAAAAGTGGATAATAAAGCCCAATAATGTCCAAAACAGTAGATAATATAGCATGGAGCAATCAAAAATTATAGATACGTTGGAGACGTATCAACATCTTCTTACTCTTGTCTGATGTCTTGTGGGCCACAAAGTCGTCCCACTGATCTCTGAGCTTCTCATACCGGCCGGTGAATTCTGGTGTCTCTTCTTTGTCAACAAACGATGTTTTCAGCTCATTCCTCCACCTATTGAATAGTTCTGCCATCTTCTTAAGAGTATGAGACTTGATCAATTGCTCTATAACTGGCTTCTCCGGACGACCCTCCTCTGGCGGTAGGGTGAAATTTGACTTCAGCGCGGTCCAAAGATCTTCTTTCTGCATATCGTTGACATAAGACATCTCAGGGTCATCTTTAGCCGGCTTATACCATTGGTGGATGCTGATCGGGATCTTATCCCTAACAAGAACCCCGCACTGAGTAGCAAATGCTTCCTTTGTCCGGATGGGTTCAATCGGCTTACCATCGCACGCGATTGCTGTGATCTCAAACCTTCCATCTGAGCGCAACTTTTTCTTTGGGCCTCGTTTCTTTACCGAAGTTGTGCTCGATCTGGAGGGCTAGAAAAAACAAGAAAGACGAGAGTTATTAATTAATATGTGTACGTACCAAAAACAATTAATGCATCAATTAGCTATAGACAGCACATGCTTAATTAATATATATACCGGGCCGGACTCCGTTCGGTCACCGGAGCCGTCATCACGGTTTCCTTCTTCCACCGGCATTCGATCACCGGAGCCGTCATAAAGGTGTCCTTCTTCCACCGGCATTCGGTCACCGGAGCCATCATAATCAAGTCCTTCCTCCTCCATTGTTCGATCATCGTAGCCTGCTTCTTCACCCTGTCCTTCCAGACCATCGGTTTCCTTGAGAAACGACATGACGGCATCACTTCCGGCTGTGATTATGTTCCCCAACACTGCTTTTGTTGCTTCGTCTCAGGGGTGTTCCATAGTTTCTGCAAATATTTACAACATGGCAATTATTATTCAAACATGACAGATGGATATATTAGTGGCAAACGTAGAACTAGCTAGCTAATCACAACAAGGAATCATATTAGTGGCCTCGACGCTTCTCTAGGGTTTGGGGTGGCCTCGGCAACGCTTCAAGGGTTTGGGGTGGCCTCAACGACAACACTCTTTTAACTTGGTAAATTTGGGTGGCCTCGAGAGAGTCTATTGGGTAGGGGCGTGGCGGGAGGGGGTAGGAGACCGACATCGTTTTTTCTAGGGTTTGGGTGTCCTCAAGTGTTTTCGTCCAGCGAGAGGGCCGGGTTTGGGGTGGCCTCGGCAACGCTTCAGGTTTGTCTAGCTAGTGTCAAAGGATTCAACAAAATCCCTTAGTGTTCCTCGACCATTGACCCCTCGACGACCCTCGCCCCTCGAACTATCGACGACCCTCGACCCCTCGGTGACCCTCGACCCTCTGCCCTAGTTCCCGACCCTCGACCGCTCGGCGATCCTCGACACCCTCATTCCCGATAAAAAAGAAGAAGAATAAAAGATGACAATAAGAAGGAATAGAGGAGTAGAAAAAAATAGATTTCCACTCCTCTATTCCTTCTTCTTCTCCTCTTTTTTTCTTCTTCAGCCTCTTCTTATTTTTTCCGACGTCCCCCCTAATGTCATGTCCGACCCCCCCGCCTCATGTAATGTCCGATGGCCCCCCTCACATTAACAAAAAACTACCTTAAAAAAAGACTTGCTTCGCCGCGGGTGCTCGATCGGTGCGACGTGGACTCGGTGGAAACACTTTATTAAAATGCGCTGGTGGCCGGGCCGGGCGGTTTTCTTTTCCTTCTTCATTTTTCCTTTGTTTTTTCTTATATGTTTGTTTTCATTTTAACTCTATATTTCGTACATATGGAAAAAATAAAGTTTCTATACAAAAGTGCACAATTTTTATGAACAAATTACAACATCTGAATTAACTACACATCTAAATAAATATAACTACACATCTGAAATTTTCATAATCTTAAAACTAGACTAAACATAAACTAAAATAATCTAAAAAACATGTAAAAACATCTAAAAATAGCATCTAAAAACATCTGAAAAACACCTAAAAATCTAATAGCACGGCGCAAGGGCGGAGGGGCCGGCGCCGGCGCCGGCGGGGCAGGGCAGGGGCGCAGGAGCGTGGCGCAGGGGCGCGGGACAGGGGTGGGGCGCGGAAGCAGGCTGGGGCTCACAGGGAGCGGCGGGGCACAGTTGGCGGCGCATCGGGGCCGACAGGGGCGCGAGGGTTGACGCCGTTGTCGGGGCAGAGGGCGTCAGCGGCGATGTTGAGCAGCCTGACGGCATCGGTGGCGGCGGCAATGGCGATGTTGAACAGCCTGACGGCGTCGGTGGCGGCGGCGATGGCAAGGTGAGCAGGGGCGTCGGGCGGATACGGCGAGGAGAAGCAGGGGCATCGGGGGAGAAGAAGTGATGGATTTTGTCGAAACTGCTAAGTGTTTTCTTATATACCCAGGGCATTGGTACCGGTTCATGGCACCAACCGGGACCAATGCCACCTTTAGTCCCGGTTGGTGGCACCAACCAGGACCAAAAGTCTCTTTTCAGCAGCCCAAAGGGCGGGAAGCAGAGGCCTTTGGTCCCGGTTGGTGGCATCAACCGGGACTAAAGGGTGGGCATTGGTCCCGGTTGGTGCCACGAACCTAGACCAATTCCCCCCTTTAGTCTCGGTTGGTGCCACCAACCCGGACCAAAGGCCTTGCACAGCGGCGTGGTGGTGGGAGTTTAGTCCCACCTCGCTAGTTGAGAGCGTTGGACACCTGTTTATAAGCTCGGTTGCCTCTTCCCTTTCGAACTCCTCTGAACTGCAGGCCTATGGGCCAAATGTAACACTTCTATGCCTATGGGCCTACTGGGCCTTCTGCGGGCCTGAATCCTGGCCCATGGATGGGTTTGTAGTCGTATTCGGGCCGTGGTGGCCTAGTAGGTGGCATTTTTTTTATTTTTTCTTAGTTTTTTTGTTTTATTTAATTTTTTGTTTCTACATACAACAAAATACTTATTTGTTTTATTTTATTTTGTTTCTAATTACTTATTTTTTTATTTTATGATAGTTCTTTTTGCTATTAATGTTTGTAACAAAAAAGTTCTTTATGAAAATTCTTTTTTCTTTCAATGATTTTGAACAGAAACTCCATGGATGGGTTTTTAGTCGTATTCAGGCGGCGGTGGCCCAGTGGATGGCAATTTTTTTATGTTTTCTCAGTTTTTTTATTTTCTTTTTTGCTTTATTTATTTTGTTTTGTTTCTACTTACAACAAAATACTTATTTGTTTTATTTTATTTTGTTTCTAATTACTTATTTATTTTATGATAATTCTTTTTTCTACTAAAGTTGGAACAAAAAAAGTTCTTTATGAAAATTCTTTTTGCTTTTAATGATTTTGAACAGAAACTCCATAGTTTTTCTGTGTTCAAAATGCACCATTCAAAGCCATATCATCAATTTTCAACCCTTTCTGACTTCATTTGTTATTTTTCATGCATTTACTAATTATTTTGAGCTATTAGACCCTGAAATTGAAAAGCATTTCAAATGAACTCTGAAAAGGTTGAAAGTTGGCATCATATCATCATTTCATCCACATAGCATGTGCAAGAAAGTAGAGAGGGTTACGGCAAAAACTGGATGCACTTCATGTACAAAACAGACAATCTCTATCGAAGTATCAGGGTTTCATACGAAAACTCGTCTGTTACAAAGGGATTTCATTTTTTAACTTATTTGAACTCCATAGTTTTTCTGTGTTCAAAATACACAATTCAAAGCCACATCATCAATTTTCAACCCTTTCTGACTTCATTTGATATTTTTCATGCATTTACTGATTATTTTGAGCTATAAGACCCTGAAATTGAAGGCAACATATAGCTCTCATGAATAGATAAGTGACCAAATTAATAGAAGTTCATCATCACATTAAAAACAAAGTACATACATAGTTCTCATTGAACAAGATATAGCTCTCCAGAGCATCTAGTTAAACCATACATTGAAACTATGTAAAACCTTTCAATGCAACAAAAAATGCGATCATAATCACAACCAAGGTAAAAATTGATCCAACGGCATAATGATACCAAGCCTCGGTATAAATGGCATATTTTCCAATCTTTCTAATCTTCAACCGCATGGCATCCATCTTGATCTTGTGATCATCGACGACATCCGCAACATGCAACTCCAATATCATCTTCTCCTCAAATTTTTTATTTTTTCCTTCAGGTAATTGTTTTCTTCTTCAACTAAATTTAACCTCTCGACAATAGGGTCGGTAGGAATTTCCGGTTCAACTACCTCCTACATAAGTAAAATCTATGTCACATTGGTCGGCATAATTGTCATAAACAATAAATGAACCAAATAGTTATAAAAAGATAATATATACCACATCTGAATCATAGACAGGACGAGGGCCGACGGGGGCGGATACCAAAACCATCGCACTTTATAATAACAAGCAATAATAACAGTTAGAAAATTAGACAAGTATCTATCTAAAGTAAGAATTATTTTTTTTCAGAAAGAAGATAAGAACAAGAGGCTCACCACGGTGGTGCCGGCAACGAGATCGGCGCGGGCGATCGACGACGGTGAAGACGGCGACGGGACGTGACGGACCACTAAACCTATGCAAATCTCAGGGGAAATGGAGCTTGGAGGTCAAGCTTCGAGAGGAGAAATCTTAACAAGTGTGGCTCGGGCATTTCATGGAACACCTCATGTGCATAGGGGGTGAGCTAGAGCACCCAAATGCCCTCTCCTCGCCGGCCAGAAAAAACAGAGCACTGTGGAGTGCTCTGCTGCAGCGATGGGGTATATATAGGCAACTCATTTGTCCCGGTTCGTGGCTGGGACCGGGTCTAAAGCCTAGCCTTCTGTCCCGGTTCAAGCCAAGAACCGGGACCAATGGTTGTGGGCCAGGAGCAAGGCCCATTGGTCCCAGTTCGTGCCTAGAACCGGGACAAATGGGTCCATACGAACCGGGACCAATGCCCACGAGGCCCTGGCCGGCCCCCTGGGCTCACGAACTGGGACGAATGCCCCCATTGGTCACGTGTCGTGACTGAACCTGGACTAATTGGCTTGCCATGGCCGAACCAAAGCCCTGTTTTCTACTAGTGCCGCCAGCCTCGACATGTAGTACCAGCCTCTTGTCTCCACCAACGATGCCCGCACCGACACCATCATAACCGACGACCTCTATGCTCAGATGAGCAACTCTGATCAGTGCCTCGTTCTCTATAGCTCAGAGGGATCCGATAGGGGCTTCAAGTCCTCCGCCAATATAGCCTCTCGTGGCCGCGGCTCATCATGCTACCTTGGACCGCAACGTAGCAAGGGCAAGTCGTCTGGTGGTGGAAATAGCAAAGGCGACAACCCCTCCCGCAGCGGCGGTGGCAGGCGGCACTCCAACAGCAACAACAAGGGTCGCCATAGCGGCAAGCCTCGAGTAGGTCTGGACATCTCGCGTTGCCAAATTGATGGCAAGCCGGGCCACACCAAATGGGATAGCTAGTACCGCTACCAGGACAATGACGAATCTTCCCAATATGAGAAGGTCGCGGGGGCAGCACATGGATCCTATGGCACATATGCCAATTGCTATCTGGACAACGGCGCGATGCACCACATGATAACCCACAAGTATAGGGGATCGCAATAGTTTTCGAGGGTAGAATTTTCAATCCAAATTTATAGATTCGACACAAGGGGAGCCAAAGAATTTTTGTAAGTATTAGCAGTTGAGTTGTCAATTCAACCACACCTGTAGATTAAATATCTGCAGCAATGTGATCAGTAGCACAGTTATATGATAGTTTGATGGTAGTAGTAACAATAGCAGTGGTAACATGACAATAGTAACAGTTTTGTAGCAGTTGTAATAGTAGCAATCACAATAGTAACTTAGCAAGAACAATATATGGAAAACTCTTAGGCATTGAATCGGTGAATTCTTTGGACAATATTCATCATATAACAGTCATAACTTAGGGCAACACAGAACTAGCTCCAGTTCCTAAATATAATGTAGCATGTATTTCGTAAATAGTCATCCATGCTTATGGAAAAGAACTTCCATGACATCTTTTGTAGTACCCTCCCGCGGCAGCGGGTCCATAAGGGAACTAAGGGATATTAACACCTCCTTTTAATAGTGAATCGGAACAAAGCATTAACACATAGTGAATACATAAACTCCTCAAACTACGTTCATCACCAGAATGTATCCCAATTGTTGTCACCTTGAGGTTTACGGATCATAACACATAATAGGTGCATATGACTTGCAAGATTGGATCAAGAACATAGATATAATGATGAAAACATAAACGGTTTAGATACCAAATCATGACACTCGGGCCCTACTGACAAGCATTAAGCATGGCAAAGTCATAGCAACATCTATCTCATAACATAGAGGATACTAGGGATCAAGCACTAATAAAACTAACTCGATTACATGATGAATCTCATCCAACTCCTCAGTGACCAGCGAGCCTATGAAGGAATTACTCACTCCTGATGGGAAGCATCATGGAATTGGTGATAAAGGAGGGTTGGTGATAATGAAGAACGAATATTCCCCTCCTTAAATGGGCTCCAGATAAGGCATCCCGATAAAGAAGAGGAGGTGGCGGCGGCTCCGCATCGTGAAACGCGATGAAACTTACTCTCCTTTTTTTCTAGAAAAATAGGATTTTATATTGTTGGAATTAGGGTCAGAGGGGCCACGAAGGTCCCACCATCTACCAGGGCGCGCTTGGGGGTGTGTCCCACCCTAGTGTCTCGTGCCCAGCCAGGGCACCCCCTCCGGTGGTTCTTGATTCTTGTATTTTTTTATTTATTGGGAAATAATTCTTCAAAAAGTTTCGACCAAATCAGACAACTTTTATTTCTGCACAAAAACAACACCATGGTAGTTCTGCTGAAAACAACATTGGTCTAGGTTAGTTTCATTCAAATCATGCAAATTAGAGTCCAAAACATGACCAAATGTGTTAGGAAAAGTAGATACAATGGAGACGTATCAACTCCCCCAATCTTAACCCATTGTTTGTCCTCATGCAATTCGGTTGACAAACTAAAAGTGATAAAGAAAACCTTTTACGAATTTTTTTGTTCTTGTCTACATAAATATTCTTAAATAGCACCCAGGTTTTCAGCAAAGATCATGACTAACCATGTCAACAATAACTCTTACAAAATATATTTACCCAAATCAATGGTATAAGCAACTAGCGAGCAATAATAAAATATCTCGAATGCCAACAATTTCTCAAAACAATCATGATATAATATGACAATAGTGGTATCTCGCTAGCCCTTTCTGAGATCGCAAAACATAAATGCGGAGCACCTCCAAAGTTCAAGTAGCGACTAAACATTGTAATTCATGGTAGAGAAGATCCAGTCATGATGCATTCACATTAACTAAAAACAATGCTTGAGGATGATAATAGTGCTCTTAGGTCTGGCGCTTGTTTGAGAAGGTGAAGACTCAACATAAAATTAAATAGAGAGACCCTTCGCCGAGGGAAGCAGGGATTTGCAGAGGAGCCAGAGCTCAAGGTTTAAATCAGAGATAATTATAATTTTTGGAGGAACACCCTTCCTATGAACGTTACTACCAAGAGTTATCAATATCTTCCATGCTAAACAAATTAGCGGTGGTTCCCAAGCGGTAAAAGTAAAGGTTTAATCCCCTCCACCAACAAACACACTCCATAGCTAGCCGAATACATGGGTACCATCCATACCAATAACAGTCATGGGGGGTTGTTTAATTATTTGCAATTTTTGATTTCAGGAATGGGCATCCCTATTACCAGCCCCTTTCGTGCAAGGACGAGTGAATGAATAGTCATCGTGAGAATAACCTGCTTAGCATGGAAGATACTGATCACCCCATGTCGCTCCATGAGCAGTCCAGGCACATAAACATATGTTCATTTGAAATTTTAGAGGTAGCACATGCAAATTTACTTGGTACAACAGGGTAATACCGAATATAGGAAGATATGGTGGAATCATCTGGAATAACTTTAGTTTCAGGATTTTGATGCACAAGAAGTATTCTCGCTTAGTATAGGCGAAGGCTAGCAAATAGATTGAGAACTGGCCAGCTAGAGAGTAAAAACGGTCATGAACATGCACTATGAATAATTAACATTGAATACTAACATGAGTAAGATATAAACATCATGAACATAAATATCGTGGAAGCTAGTACCATTGAATACTACATTGCAATCATTTTGAATGCAAGTTGACACCCTAGATAATTCATTATCCACTCCTACCTAATTAAGCATGGCATGAGCAACTATAATCTCTAATTGTCATTGCAAATATCACTACTCACTGGTAGAAAAGGGGCCAGTAGTCCCGGTTCATAAGGGCCTTCTGTCCCGGTTCCTGAACCAGGACTAAAGGGTCGGTACTAATGCCCTGTTCCTTTAGTCCCGGTTCAATCCAGAACCGGGACTGATGGGCCTCCACGTGGCCTATGCGCGGAGCCCAAGCAGGAGACCCTTTGGTCCCGGTTGGTGGCACCAACCGGGACCAATAGGCATCCACGCGTCAGCATTTCTGTGGCAGGGGTTTTTGTTTTTTTTTGAAGGGCGCGGGGGGGGGGGGGGGGGGGTTGGGGGTTTTTGGGGGTTAATTTAGGTGTTTCATATATTGTGTTAGCTAGCTATAATTAATAGAGAGAAGTGTCCTCTCTTATGTCCGTGCTTGGTCGACGCTACGTACTATACATACGTATAGAGAGGACTAGGCACGCTAGCTACATGGGACGTGGGACGTGGATGTAGTGTCTGACACTACATCCACGTCCCACAAGTGACGTGGGCGTCGAAGCCCGCGCCACTTGTGGGACGTGGATGTAGTGTCCGACACCGACGGTACATGTATCTCACACTGACGATACTTTCTATTTAGGGTTTCTCCTCTACCGCTCGGCGACCCTCGACGACCCTCGTTTCCGATAAAATGAAGAGGAAGAAGAAGAAAAAAAAGAGAAGAAGAGAAGAAGAAGAAAAAAAGAGGAGAAGAATCGTTCCCGATAAAATAAAGGGGAAGAAGAAGAAAAAAAAGAGAAGAAGAGGAAGAAGAAGAAAAAAAGTAAAGGTTTCTCCTCTACCACTCGGTGACCCTCGACGACCCTCGTTCCCGATAAAATAAAGAGGAAGAAGAAGAAGAAAAAAGAGGAGAAGAAAAAATAGAGGAGAAGAACTCCTCTATTCTTTCTTCTCCTCTTTCTTTTTCTTCTTCCTCTTCTTTTTTTATCCTCTTCTTCCTCTCATGTTCGACGACCCTCGACCCCTCGGCGACCCTAGACCCCCTCTCGACCCCCTCATGTCGAAGTTATCGGGTAGGGGGTATATCGACAACGACATACCTGATACATACATACATACATACATATCACATGCATCCATACATATATGAACAAAATTAATATCTACTAATTAACAACCTAAATAAAAAAACTAATACATATAGGAAGAAGAAGAAAAAAGAAGAGAAGAAAGAATAGAGGAGAAGACTTCCTCTTCTTCCTCTCCTCTTATTCTCCCTCTTATTCCCCTTCTTCCTCGCCTCTCTCATGAATGTCCGACATTCTCGACCCCCCCCCCACGTGTCGAAGAAAAAAAGAAGGAGAAGAAGAAAGGAATAGAGGAAAAGAAGAGAAAAATAGAATATATATATTCTATTTTTCTCTTCTTCTCCTCTATTCCTTTCTTCTTCTCCTCTTCATTTCTTCTTTTTTCTTCTTCTTATTTATTTCTCCTCGTCTTCCTCTCCCCTCTTCTTCTCCTTTCTTCCTCTTCTTATTTCCTTTTTCTTCTCATTCTTTTTCTTCTTATTCCTTCTTAAAAATACACGAAGTAGTATTGCTTTTTTTTTAAATAATGTTCAAATAGAAATTTTAGAAAAAAAAGTAAAGGTTTTGCCTAATTCATTGTTCATATGAATATGTAAACATTTGCATATTTACAATAATCAATATCACCAAAAAATCTATGAACAGAAGAAAATACTATTTTTTTCTATTAATCTATCTTTTGCATACATATAGACACATACATATACTATACATATACATATAATCAGGAAGAAACATATATGAATTTGCAAAAAAATTAAAAACAGGGGGGAAGAGGGGGGCGGTGCCGGCCCTGACCAAAGCGAGAGGCGACGGCGGCGCGGGGCGGCGACGGCGAGGCAGAGGTGGGGCAGCGATGGCGTCGGGGTGGCGACGCGGGGCGGCGACGGCGTAGGGGCGCGACGCGGGGCGGCGACGGCGTCGGGGCTGCGCGGGGAGGTGACAGCGACGGCGCGGGGTGGCGCGCGACGACGGAGTCGGGGCGGCGCGGGGTGGCGACGACGTTTGGACGACGCGGGACGGCGTCGGAGGCAGGGGCGACGACGGCGACGGCGAGGCGCAGAGGGGCAGCCTGGCGGCATCGGACGGGGAAGACGAACTGAATGGAAATTTTCACAAGTGCTAGTTATATAGTAAAGGAATTGGTCACGGTTCCTGGCACAAACCGTGACCAATGCCCCCCTTTAGTCCCGGTTGGTGCCACCAACCGGGACCAAAGGCCTATTTTCAGCAGCCCAAAGGGCGGGAAGCGGCGGCCTTTGGTCCCGGTTGGTAGAACCAACCGGGACTAAAGGGGGGCATTGGTCACGGTTCGTGTCACCAACCGTGACCAATGCCCCCCTTTAGTCCCGGTTGGTGCCACCAACCGGGACTAAAGGCCTTGTGCGGCTGCTGCGTGGAAAGTTTACTCCCACCTCGCTAGTTGAGAGGGGTGCGCAGTGGTTTATAAGCCCCACTGCTGCACCCCTCTCGAGCTCCTCTCCTTTGCAGGCTTACGGGCCTAATTGTCACTGCTATGCTTGTGGGCCTACTAGGCCTCCTGCGGGCCTGAATCCTGGCCCTTGGATGGGTTTGTAGTCGTATTCAGGCCGGGGGGGCCCAGTAGGTGGCATTTTTATTGTTTTATTGTTCTTTTATTTATTTTCTTTTGTTTTTTGCTTTATTTTTTAATTCTTTATGCTTTTAGTTTTAGAAAAATTATAAACTTTTTGTTAATGCCATTAGTTTTCAAATTTGAAAACACTTTTTTGTTTTCTTTGTTGCTTTATTTATTTTATTTTGTTTCTAGTTACAACAAAATACTTATTGTTGCTATTTTCTTCAAGTTTTTTGGTTTGTTTTCTGCATTATTTATTTTATTTAGTTTTTTTGCTTTATTTTTTTATTACTTTTGCTTTTAGTTTTAGAAAAATTATAAACTTTCTGTTAGTGCCATTAGTTTTCAAATTTGAGAACACTTTTTTAGTTTTTTATTTTCTTTGTTGCTTTATTTATTTTATTTTGTGATTAACTTTACTATAAAAATAGTTTTTTCCCAGTTTTTTTGATTTTTTTTTGCATTATTTTTGTTTTTTGTTTTTTGCTTTAATTTTTAATTCTGTTTGCTTTTAGGTTAGCAAAATTATAAACTTTCTGTTAGTGCCATTAGTTTTAGAAAAATTATAAACTTTCTGTTAGTGCCATTAGTTTTCAAATTTGAATAGTTAAAAATTGAATTCTTTGAAAATTGTTTGAATCACATGTTTGTGATTAACTTACTAAAAAAATGAGAATAGATGCGCTTATAGAGAAAATTCAACCTAAATTCCTAGTAAATTTCTATGAATTTCAGAGAAATTCACTATGAATTTAGGTTAAACTTTTCTCTATTAGGGCATCTATTTTCACTTTGAGAGGAGCTCAACAAGGCAGAGAGGGAAGGGCTTATAAACCGGTGTGAGCCCCCTTCGGTTGGCGAGGTGGGACTAAACTCTGCCCGCAACGAGGACCAACCCTTTAGTCCCGGTTTGTGGCACAAACCGGGACTAATGGTCATGGGCCAGGGGCAAGGAGCAAAATTATAAACTTTCTGTTAGTGCCATTAGTTTTAGAAAGTTGAAAGTTGAAAGTTGGCATGGGCCAGGGACTAATGGTCATGGTATTACGAGGGCCGAACCATAAGACATGAAAGCATTTCAAATGAACTCTGAAAAACTTGAAAGTTGGCATGGTATCATAATTTCACCCACATAGCATGTGCATGTACAAAACGGACAATGGTAGCATTTTCGTGTGTTACAAAGTTGGCATGGTATCATCATAATAGTTGCGGGAGAAATTCTTCACTTTTTCTTCGCTTGTGTCATTTGCTTATTGCGCCGTAACCATGGATAATCTTCATTGTTTATCAGGATGCTTGGGTCAGCCTTGACATTGAAGGGAGGAATTTCATGAAACTTTTCATAATCTTCAGACATGTCTGTCTTGCCGTCCACTCCCAGGATGTCCCTTTTTCCTGAAAGAACTATGTGGCACTTTGGCTCATCGTATGATGTATTCGCTTCCTTATCTTTTCTTTTTCTCGGTTTGGTAGACATGTCATTCACATAGATAACCTGTGCCACATCATTGGCTAGGACGAACGGTTCGTCAGTGTACCCAAGATTTTTCAGATCCACTGTTGTCATTCCATACTGTGGGTCTACCTGTACCCCGCCGCCTGACAGATTGACCCATTTGCACTTAAACAAAGGGACCTTAAAATCAGGTCCGTAGTCAATTTCCCATATGTCCACTATGTAACCATAATATGTGTCCTTTCCGCTCTCGGTTGCTGCATCAAAGCGGACACCTCTGTTTTGGTTGGTGCTCTTTTGATCTTGGGCGATCGTGTAAAATGTATTCCCATTTATCTTGTATCCTTTGTAAGTCAATACAGTCAAAGATGGTCCCCTGGACAACAAGTACAACTCATCACAAACAGTGTTGTCACCTCTGAGACGTGTTTCCAACCAACTGCTGAAAGTCCTGATGTATTCACATGTAATCCAGTCGTCGCACTGCTCCGGGTGTTTGGAGCGCAGACTGTTCTTGTGTTCATCGACATACGGGGTCACCAAGGTAGAGTTCTGTAGAACTGTGTAGTGTGCTTGAGACCAAGAATATCCGTCCCTGCATATTATTGAGTCTCTTCCAAGAGTGCCTTTTCCAGTCAGTCTCCCCTCATACCGCGATTTAGGGAGACCTATCTTCTTAAGGCCAGGAATGAAGTCAACACAAAAACCGATAACATCCTCTCTTTGATGGCCCATGGAGATGCTTCCTTCTGGCCTAGCGCGGTTACGGACATATTTCTTTAGGACTCCCATGAACCTCTCAAAGGGGAACATATTGTGTAGAAATACGGGCCCCAGGATGACAATCTCGTCGACTAGATGAACTAGGACGTGTGTCATGATATTGAAGAAGGATGGTGGGAACACCAGCTCGAAACTGACAAGACATTGCACCACATCACTCCTTAGCCTTGGTATGATTTCTGGATCGATCACCTTCTGAGAGATTGCATTGAGGAATGCACATAGCTTCACAATGGCTAATCGGACGTTTTCCGGTAGAAGCCCCCTCAATGCAACCGGAAGCAGTTGTGTCATAATCACGTGGCAGTCATGAGAATTTAGGTTCTGAAACTTTTTCTCTGGCATATTTATTATTCCCTTTATATTCGACGAGAAGCCAGTCGTGACCTTCATACTGAGCAGACATTCAAATAAGATTTATTTCTCTTCTTTCGTAAGAGCATAGCTGGCAGGACCTTTATACAGCATCGGAGGCATGCCGTCTTTTTCATGCAAACGTTGCAGGTCCTCCCGTGCCTCAGGTGTATCTTTTGTCTTCCCATACACGCCCAAGAAGCCTAGCAGGTTCACGCAAAGGTTCTTCGTCACGTGCATCATGTCGATTGAAGAGCGGACCTCTAGGTCTTTCCAGTAGGGTAGGTCCCAAAATATAGATTTCTTCTTCCACATGGGTGCATGTCCCTCAGCGTCATTCGGAACAGCCAGTCCACCGGGACCCTTTCCAAAGATTACGTAGTGTAAATCATTGACCATAGCAAGTACGTGATCACCGGTACGCATGGAGGGCTTCTTCCGGTGATCTGCCTCGCCTTTGAAATGCTTGCCTTTCTTTCGACATTGATGGTTGGTCGGAAGAAATCGATGATGGCCCAGGTACACATTCTTCCTGCATTTGTCCAGGTATATACTTTCAGTGTCATCTAAATAGTGTGTGCATGCGTGGTATCCTTTGTTTGTCTGTCCTGAAAGGTTACTGAGAGCGGGTCAATCGTTGATGGTCACGAACAGCAACGCCTTAAGGTTAAATTCCTCCTGTCTGTGCTCATCCCACGTACGTACACCGTTTCCATTCCACAGCTGTAAAAGTTCTTCAACTAATGGCCTTAGGTACACATCAATTTCGTTGCCGGGTTGCTTAGGGCCTTGGATGAGAACTGGCATCATAATGAACTTCCGCTTCATATAGTCACGGGCCAGGTGCTGTGATTGCTGCTCTGCTCCCCGAAAGGATTAATGCCATCCGCGCTTAAAGCAAACCATACATTCCTTGGGTCCTTTGCAAACTCATCCCAGTACTTTCTCTCGATTTTTCTCCACTGCGACCCGTCAGCGGGAGCTCTCAACTTCCCATCTTTCTTTCGGTTCTCACTGTGCCATCGCATCAACTTGGCATGCTCTTCGTTTCTGAACAGACGTTTCAACCGTGGTATTATAGGAGCATACCACATCACCTTCGCAGGAACCCTCTTCCTGAGGGGCTCGCCGTCAACATCACCAGGGTCATCTCGTCTGATCTTATACCGCAACGCACCGCATACTGGGCATGCGTTCAGATCCTTGTATGCACCGTGGTAGACGATGCAGTCATTAGGGCATGCATGTATCTTCTCCACCTCCAATCCTAGAGGGCATACGACCTTCTTTGCTGCGTATATACTGTCGGGCAATTCGTTATCCTTTGGAAGCTTCTTCTTCAATATTTTCAGTAGCTTCTCAAATCCTTTGTCAGCCACAGCATTCTCTGCCTTCCACTGCAGCAATTCCAGTACGGTACCGAGCTTTGTGTTGCCATCTTCGCAATCGGGGTATAACCCTTTTTTGTGATCCTCTAACATGCGATCGAACTTCAGCTTCTCCTTTTGACTTTCGCATTGCGTCCTTGCATCGACAATGACCCGGCGGAGATCATCATCATCGGGCACATCGTCTGGTTCCTCTTGATCTTCAGCAGCTTCACCCGTTGCAGCATCATTGGGCACATCATCTGGTTCCTCTTGATCTTCACCAGCTCCCGCCGTTGCGGCATCACCGTATTCAGGGGGCACATAGTTGTCATCGTACTCTTCTTCTTCGCCGTCTTCCATCATAACCCCTATTTCTCCATGCCTCATCCAAACATTATAGTGTGGCATGAAACCCTTGTAAAGCAGGTGGGAGTGAAGGATTTTCCGGTTAGAGTAAGACCTCGTATTCCCACATTCAGTGCATGGACAACACATAAAACCATTCTGCTTGTTTGCCTCAGCCGCATCGAGAAACTCATGCACGCCCTTAATGTACTCGCAGGTGTGTCTGTCACCGTACATCCATTGCCGGTTCATCTGCATGCATTATATATAATTAAGTGTCCAAATTAATAGAAGTTCATCATCACATTAAAACCAAAGTGCATACATAGTTCTCATCTAACAACATATAGCTCTCCAGAGCATCTAATTAATTAAACCATACATTGAACCTATGTAAAACATTTCAACGCGAACACAACTGCGATCATAATTGGAACCAAGGTAACAATTGATCCAATGGCATAATGATACCAAGCCTCGGTATGAATGGCATATTTTCTAATCTTTCTAATCTTCAAGCGCATTGCATCCATCTTGATCTTGTGATCATCGACGACATCCGCAACATGCAACTCCAATATCATCTTCTCCTCCTCAATTTTTTTATTTTTTCCTTCAACAAATTGTTTTCTTCTTCGACTAAATTTAACCTCTCGACAATAGGGTCGGTTGGCATTTCCGATTCACATACATCCTACATAAATAAAATCTATGTCACGTTGGTCGGCATAATTTTCTTAAACAATAAATGAACCAATAGTTATAAAGATAATATATATGCCACATCCGAATCATAGATAGGACGAGGGCCGACGGGGGCGGATACCAAAACCATTGCACTATATAAGATGCAATAATAAAAGTAAGAAAATAATACAAGTAAGAATATTTTTCCTTTCAGAAAGAAGATAAGAACAAGAGGCTCACCACGGTGGTGCCGGCGATGAGCTCGGCCCGGGTGATCGACGGCGGTGAAGACGGGGACGGGGCGTGACGGACCGCTAAACCTAGACAAATATTATGGAAAATGGAGCTTGGAGGTCGAGCTTGGAGAGGAGAAAGCTTAAGTAGTGTGGCTCGGGCATTCCATCAAACACCTTTTGTGCATAGGAGGTGAGCTAGAGCACCACCAAGCCCTCTCCCCCTCGGCCAGAGAAAAATAGAGCACTGGGGTGCTCTGCTCGCGAGCGAGGGGTATATATAGGCACCTCATTGGTCCTGGTTGGTGACATGAACCGGGACTAAAGGGGAGCCTTTGGTCCCGGTTCAAGCCATCAACCGGGACCAATGGTGGTGGGCCAGGAGCGAGGCCCATTGGTCCCGGTTCATCCCACCAACCGGGACCAAAAGGTCCAGATGAACCGGGACCAATGGCCCACGTGGCCCAGCCGGCCCCCTGGGCTCACGAACCAGGACCAATGCCCACATTGGTCCCGGTTCTAGACTGAACCGGGACTAATGGGCTGACCCGGCCTGGACCTAAGCCCTGTTTTCTACTAGTGACTAGAGAAAAGCCTAGCAGTAGAGTGGGTTTTTGGCCTAGCAGTAGCGCGGGGTGCCGCGCTACTGATAAGGCGCTACAGCTAAAGGTTAGCAGTTGCGTGAGTCCACACACGCTACTGCTATAAGTACTTAGTACTAGAGAGTTTTCTGTAACGCGCTACTGGTAAGTACTAGCAGCGCGCCTCTTGATACGTCCATTTTGCATCATGCTTTTATATCAATATTTATTGCATTATGGGCTGTTATTACACATTATGCCACAATACTTATGCCTATTCTCTCTTATTTTACAAGGTTTACATGAAGAGGGAGAATGCCGGCAGCTGGGATTCTGGGCTGGAAAAGGAGCAAATATAAGAGACCTATTCTGCACAGCTCAAAAAGTCCTGAAACTTTTGATACTTGAACAATTCTACCAAAATTAGGAAAAATAAACAATTTTCATAGGAAGACAGTGCAAAAAGAGTCAGAACCATTTAACGTTCCAGCTAAAAATGTAAAATCGTGCACTACAGCCAAAGTTTCTGTCGTGCACCGTACAAACCATCAAGCAAATGTAAACATCCTAAAGGCAAACCTTGGCACATTATTTTTATAATACAATGGAATTGTACAAGGGGATAATTATTTTTGTTGAAAAGTTTATGTAATCAAGATTCACAAAGTTTCAGTGAGCATGAACAAAGTTCAAGGAGCTCTCCCACTTCAACCATGCTTGCCTTTCTCACTTTCACTTTCCTTTTTGAAAAGTTTTGGGTTCCCCTCTTTATTTTTGTTGTTTTCAAACTATATGAAAGCACTCAACAGAAATAAATGAATCTCTAAAACTTCCGGATTGTCTCCCTGGCAGCGCTTTCTTTAAAGCCATTAAGCTAGGCATATAGTGCTCAAGTAGTGAATCCACCCGGATCCCAAGGTATATCAAAGCCAATTTGAATCAACAATGATTTGTAATTTAGTAGTGAGCACAAAGTAACATATATCAAGAAGTGACAAATTCTAACTCTCTTCCTATGCATCGGCATGTCATAAAAGAACAATTCATGCACACCTAGTAAAGTCCAATGCATAGTATAAACAGTTTCTTGCAGTTCTATCATATTGGAAACATAGAGAGGTGGAGATATAGTTCCTCTCTCATAATAATTGCAAGTAGGAGCAGCAAGCACATGCATATTATACTGATCAAAATCATCATGTGTAGTAGTAAAAGGCAACCCATCAATGTAATCCTTAATAAGTGCAAACTTCTCCGATATAGTGTAGTTGGGAGAATTCAAAAAGATAATAGGACTATCATGTGTAGGTGCAATAGCAACAATTTCATGTTTAACATAAGGAACTATAGCAAGTTCATCTCCATAAGCATAATTCATATTGGCATCTTGGCCATAAGCATAGCAAGCATCATCAAAAAGGGATATTTCAAAAGGATCGACGGGATCATAGCAATTTTCATAGCATTCATCCTTCGGTAAGCACGAAGGGGAATTAAAAAATGTATGAGTTGAAGAGTTACTCTCATTAGAAGGTGGCCACGGGTGATCAATCCGCTCTTCCTCCTTTTGTTCTTCGCTCTCCTCCTCATCTTTTTCATCCCATGAGCTCATAGTGTCATCAACTTCTTCTTCCATAGATTCCTGCAAAATATTAGTCTCTTCTTGGACAGCGGAGACTTTCTTAATAAGTGCATTAATTTCATAATTGTATTCATAATTCTCATAGCAATATTTGAGGATAGCTAAATTTTCAGATCTATAACAAGCATAATCAATATCAACAAACTCTTTAAACATAGATTCAATTTCATAAGCACCCATAAAAGCAACAAATTCTTCTATTTGTTCCACATCATAGTAATCATATATGGCTCTAGCATAAGAAGGCAAGGTTTCATTATCATTAAATTCACATGAAAAGGGAAGGTGTGGAGCCTTCACCTTAGAGCAACAAGTATAATCATATTCCACGCATAGTTGTCTAGCATACCACTTCAATATATGAATTTGATCCCATAATAGTTTCCCTTTTTGTGTCAAGCGGTAATCCCTAAAGTATTCATGTTGATCCAACGTTACTCCCATTACATAATTAAATGGGGTTTTCTCAGGATTATTAAAGTAGTATAAAATATCTTTCACATAACCAGCATCGAGGGTTTTAGGAGGTTCCCCATCTCCATGAGTAGCAAGTACACCTAATTTTTTTGGTATTTCGTGTTCCATATCCATAACTAAAGATAAAGAACAACTAAGACCGGTAAATAAAAATTACTTAGTGATAAAGCAAACAAGCACACACGAGAATATTCACCCCACGCTATTGCTCCCCGGCAACGGCGCCAGAAAAAGGTCTTGATAACCCACAAGTATAGGGGATCGCAACAGTTTTCGATAAGTAACAGTGTCGAACCCAACGAGGAGCTAAAGGTAGAACAAATATTCCCTCATGTTCTATCGACCAACGATACAACTCTACGCACGCTTGACGTTCGCTTTACCTAGAACAAGTATGAAACTAGAAGTACTTTGTAGGTGTTGTTGGATAGGTTTGCAAGAAAGTAAAGAGCACGAAAATAAAACTAGGGGCTGTTAAGGTAAATAAGCAACTAAAGTAAATATAGCGAGTGTGGAAAAGTGGTGGTAGGAGTTGTGAAATTGTCCCTTAAGCAATTGACTACTTTACTAGACCCACAGCAAGTATTATGTGGGAGAGGCCACTGCTAGCATGTCATTCCTGACTTGGAATTCTATGCACTTATGATTGGAACTATTAGCAAGCATCCGCAACTACTAATGTTCATTAAGGTAAAACCCAACCATAGCATTAAGATATATTGGTCCCCCTTCAATCCCGTATGCATCAATTTCTATGCTAGGTTGAAGCTTATGTCACTCTTGCCCTCCAATACATAGTCCTATCAACATACAACTAACCCTATGGTGTGATCCACGCGCGCGCTCATATGATGGGCACCAAAGGACAGCAACATAACCACAAGAAAATTAAATCAATCATAGCAATTCATCAACCATCGACAGGACAACGAAAATCTACTCAGACATCATAGGATGGCAACACATCATTGGATAATAATATGAAGCATAAAGCACCATGTTCAAGTAGAGGGTACAGCGGGTTGCGGGAGAGTGGACCGTTGTAGATAGAGGGGGGAAGGTGATGGAGGTGTTGGTGAAGATGGCGGAGGTGTTGCTGAAGATCGCGGTGATGACGATGATGGCCACGGCGGCGTTCCGGCGCCACCAGAGGAGAGGTGGAGAGTGGCCCCCTTCTTCCTCTTCTTCCTTGACCTCCTCCCTAGATGGGAGAAGGGTTTCCCCTGTGGTCCTTGGCCTCCATGGCATGGGAGGGGCGAGAGCCCCTCCGAGATTGGATCTATCTCTCTGTTTCTCTCTGGTTCCGCGTTCTGTTCTGGCTCTGTTTCACCGTTTCGTATATATATGGAGATCCGTAACTCCGATTGGCCTGAAACCTTCGCCGTGATTTTTTTTTCGAATATTAGCTTTCTTGCGGCAAAAGAAGAGCGCCAAATGCCTTACGGTGGGCTCACGAGGGTAGGGGGCGCGCCCTAAGGGGGGGCGGGCGCCCCCCTGCCTCGTGACCACCCCGGGCACTGGTTCGCATTGATTTTCCTTCCGAATTTTCCATATTTTCCAAAAATAAGCTCCACCCGTTTTTATCCCGTTTGGACTCTGTTTGATATGGATATTTTGCGAAACCAAAAACATGCAACAGATAGGAGCTGGCACTAGGCACTGGATCAATATGTTAGTCCCAAAAATGGTATAAAAAGTTGCCAAAAGTATATGAAAGTTGAATAATATTGGCATGGAACAATCAAAAATTATAGATACGACGGATACGTATCAATAATTTGTAATGAGCAACAAGTAACAAAAGTAAATAAAGTGCAGCAAGGTGGCCCAATCCTTTTTGTAGCAAAGGACAAGCCTGGACAAACTCTTATATAGAGAAAAGAGCTCCATGGACACATGGGAATATCGTCAAGCTAGTTTTCATCACGCTCATATGATTCGCGTTCGGTACTTTGATAATTTGGTATGTGGGTGGACCGGTGCTTGGGTACTGCCCTTACTTGGACAAGCATCCCACTTATGATTAACCTCTATTGCAAGCATCCGCAACTACAACAAAAGTATTAAGGTAAACCTAACCATAGCATGAAACATATGGATCCAAATCAGCCCCTTACGAAGCAACGCATAAACTAGGGTTTAAGCTTCTGTCACTTTAGCAACCCATCATCTACTTATTGGTATGATCTAGTCCGTGAGCTATATAATAAAGATTAGTCTTGAGTCAAGGTCTTGATTGTTTGCCATGATCCTAAGTGAATAAAAGAAAAGAGAAAGAAATAAAAAGAAACAAAGAGATTATATGGATCTCATGGAGAGTAATGAGCTCACATAGAAAAAGTATGATGAATAAAAATTGTTGAGGGTTAACAAACATAGTTTTGGTCATCGTTGCAATTAATTGGAAGTAATAAAGAAAGAGAGGTCTTCACATATAGATATACTATCTTGGACATCTTTTATGATTGTGAGCACATATTAAAATATGACATGCTAAAGAGTTGACGTTGGACAAACAAGACAATGTAATGGGTTATGTTTTCTTACATCTAAGATCAATTATATTGTCATGGATCATCCAACATGGTTGAGCTTGCCTTTCCCCCTCGTGCTAGCCAAATTCATCGCACCAAGTAGAGATACTACTTGTGCTTCCAAATACCCTTAAACCAGTTTTGCCATGAGAGTCCACCATACCTACCTATGGATTGAATAAGATCCTCCAAGTAAGTTGTCGTCGGTGCAAATCAATAAAAATTGCTCTTTTAATATGTATGACTTATTAGTGTGGGAGAAAATAAGCTTTATACGATCGTGTGATATGGAAGAAATAAAAGCGACAGACTGCATAATAAAGGTCCATATCACAAGTGGCAATATAAAGTGACGTTCTTTCGCATTAAGATTTTGTGCATCCAACCATAAAAGCGCATGACAACCTCTGCTTCCCTCTGCGAGGGGCCTATCTTTTACTTTTATCTCCTACTTTGCATAAGAGTCATGGTGATCTTCACCCTTCCTTTTTACATTTCATCCTTTGGCAAGCACGGTATGTTGGAAGGATCCTGGTATATATGGCTAATTGGATGTGAGTTTTCATGAACTATTACTATTGACATTACCCTTGAGGTAAAACGTTGGGAGGCAAAACTATAAGCCCCTATCTTTCTCTGTGTCCGATTAAAATTCTATACCCACAAGTATTGCGTGAGTGTCAGCAATTGTGAAAGACTATATGATAGTTGAGTATGTGGACTTGCTGAAAAGCTCTTATATATTGACTCTTTCCTATCTTATGATAAATTGCAATTGCTCCAATGACTGAGATTATAGTTTGTTAGTTTTCACTGAAGTTTACGACTCATACTTGAAATTGTGATTGAATTATTACTCTAGCATAAGAAATTATATGATAAGAATTATGTAAGTTGTTGTTCTAAGAATGATCATGATGCCCTCATGTCCGTATTTTAATTTTATCGACACCTCTATCTCTAAACATGTGGACATATTTTTCGATTTCGGCTTTTCGCTTGAGGACAAGCGAGGTCTAAGCTTGGGGGAGTTGATACGTCCATTTTGCATCATGCTCTTATATCAATATTTATTGCATTATGGGTTGTTATTACACATCATGTCACAATACTTATGCCTATTCTCTCTTATTTTACAAGGTTTACATAAAGAGGGAGAATGCCGGCAGCTGGGATTCTGGGCTGGAAAAGGAGCAAATGTTAGAGACCTATTCCGCACAGCTCCAAAAGTCCTGAAACTTCATGGAACACGTTTTCAGAATATATAAAAAATACTTTGCGGAAGAAACTCACCAGGGGGGCCACACCCGGCCCACGAGGGTGGGGGCGCGCCCTACCCCCTGGGCGCGTCCCCCTACCTCGTGGCCCCGTGGTGGCCCTCCGGTGACCATCTTCTGCTATATGAAGTCTTTCGATGGGAAAAAAAAAGAAGCCATCTTCTCGGACGAAACTCCGCCACCACAAGGCGGAACCTTAGCGGAACCAATCTAGGGCCCTGGCGGAGCTGTTCGGCCAGGGAAACTTCCCTCCCGGAGGAGGAAATCATCGCCATCGTCATCACCAACGCTCCTCTCATTAGGAGAGGGCAATCTCCATCAACATCTTCATCAGCACCATCTCCTCTCAAAACCCTAGTTCATCTCTTGTATCCAATTCTTGTCTCTAAGTCTGGGATTGGTGCTAGTAGGTTGCTAGTAGTGTTAATTACTCCTTGTAGTTGATGCTAGTTGGTTTAATTGGTGGAAGATCATATGTTCAGATCCTATATGCATATTAATACCCCTCTGATTATGAACATGTTTATGCATTGTGAGTAGTTACTTTTGTTCCCGAGGACATGGGAGAAGTCTTGCTATTAGTAGTCATGTGAATTTGGTATTCGTTCGATATTTTGATGAGATGTATGTTGTCTCTCCTCTAGTGGTGTTATGTGAATGTTGACTACATGACACTTCACCATTGTTTGGGCCTAGAGGAAGGCATTGGGGAGTAATAAGTAGATGATGGGTTGCTAGAGTGACAGAAGCTTAAACCCTAGTTTATGCGTTGCTTCGTAAGGGGCTGATTTGGATCCATATGTTTCATGCTATGGTTAGGTTTACCTTAATACTTTTGTTGTAGTTGCGGATGCTTGCAATAGAGGTTAATCATAAGTGGGATGCTTGTCCAAGTAAGGGCAGTACCCAAGCACCGGTCCACCCACATACCAAATTATCAAAGTACTGAACGCGAATCATATGAGCGTGATGAAAACTAGCTTGACGATATTCCCATGTGTCCATGGAGCGCTTTTCTCTATATAAGAGTTTGTCCAGGCTTGTCCTTTGCTACAAAAATGATTGGGCCACCTTGCTGCACTTTATTTACTTTTGTTACTTGTTGCTCATTACAAATTATTGATACGTCTCTATCGTATCTATAATTTTTTATTGTTCCATGCCAATATTATTCAACTTTCATATACTTTTGGCAACTTTTTATACCATTTTTGGGACTAACATATTGATCCAGTGCCCAGTGCCAGTTCCTATCTGTTGCATGTTTTTGGTTTCGCAGAATATCCATATCAAACGGAGTCCAAACGGGATAAAAACGGACGGAGCTTATTTTTGGAAAATATTGAAAATTCGGAAGGAAAATCAACGCGAACCAGTGCCCGAGGTGGTCACGAGGCAGGGGGCGCCCGCCCCCCCTTAGGGCGCGCCCCCTACCCTTGTGAGCCCACCGTAAGGCGTTTGGCGCTCTTCTTTTGCCGCAAGAAAGCTAATATTCAGAAAAAAATCACGGCGAAGGTTTCAGGCCAATCGGAGTTACGGATCTCCATATATATACGAAACGGTGAAACAGAGCCAGAACAGAACGCAGAACCAGAGAGAAACAGAGAGATAGATCCAATCTCGGAGGGGCTCTCGCCCCTCCCATGCCATGGAGGCCAAGGACCATAGGGGAAACCCTTCTCCCATCTAGGGAGGAGGTCAAGGAAGAAGAGGAAGAAGGGGTCCACTCTCCCCCTCTCCTCCGGTGGCGCCGGAACGCCGCTGTGGCCATCATCATCATCATCGCGATCTTCACCAACACCTCCGCCATCTTCACCAACATCTCCATCACCTTCCCCCCTCTATCTACAGCGGTCCACTCTCCCGCAACCCGCTGTACCCTCTACTTGAACATGGTGCTTTATGCTTCATATTATTATCCAATGGTGTGTTACCATCCTATGATGTCTGAGTAGATTTTCGTTGTCCTATCGGTGGTTGATGAATTGCTATGATTGATTTAATTTTCTTGTGGTTATGTTGCTGTCCTTTGGTGTCCATCATATGAGCGCGCGCGTGGATCACACCATAGGGTTAGTTGTATGTTGATAGGACTATGTATTGGAGGGCAAGAGTGACATAAGCTTCAACCTAGCATAGAAATTGATTCATACGGGATTGAAGGGGGACCAATATATCTTAATGCTATGGTTGGGTTTTACCTTAATGAACATTAGTAGTTGCGGATGCTCGCTAATAGTTCCAATCATAAGTGCATAGAATTCCAAGTCAGGAATGACATGCTAGCAGTGGCCTCTCCCACATAATACTTTCTATGGGTCTATTAAGTAGTCAATTGCTTAAGGGACAATTTCACAACTCCTACTACCACTTTTCCACAGTCGCTATATTTACTTTAGTTGCTTCTTTACCTTAACAGCCCCTAGTTTTATTTTCGTGCTCTTTACTTTCTTGCAAACCTATCCAACAACACCTACAAAGTACTTCTAGTTTCATACTTGTTCTAGGTAAAGCGAACGTCAAGCGTGCGTAGAGTTGTATCGTTGGTCGATAGAACTTGAGGGAATATTTGTTCTACCTTTAGCTCCTCGTTGGGTTCGACACTGTTACTTATCGAAAACTGTTGCGATCCCCTATACTTGTGGGTTATCAAGACCTTTTTCTGGCGCCGTTGCCGGGGAGACAACTAGATCATACCAATAACTTTTATTCTACTAGATCAAGATATTACCAAAAGTATCGAACTAAAAAAAACGGTAAAGATAAAAGTGATGGTGATACGATACCGGGGCACTCCCCCAAGCTTGGCAGTTGCCAAGTGGAGTGCCCATACCAGATACTCAATTCTTCTTTGTTGGTGGAGACGGTGGTGATTTTGTTGATGGTGTAGGCTTGTCGTCCTTCTTCCAAGGCATAGGCTCTCCATCATAGAAGGATGACCGAGTCTCCTGGAACCTCAAATCTGCAGCCAAACTCATCCTTTTGAATCTATATTCATACCCACAACTTTGATTTTGCAGGTCATAGATCTGGGCTTGGAGGTGCTCGTTTTTCTCATGAAGCTTGAAGATCGCCTCCACAATGTCCTTGACGTCCATCTTGTGGTTGTTGGTGAACTCCATGATCATACTGTGATTTAAATCGAGTCCACGCTCCACCATCTCCAGACACTTGAAAAATTCTTGCTCCAATGCCTCGAGCCTTGCCTCCGTGCTTCCGGTCTTCCTTGGTCCCTCAGCATCGCGGATGTGCAACAACCCCTCATGAATCTCAATGGTTTGAGGGTGTTGTAGCACTTCTGCGAGGTAGGGGTTGATGACCTTCTCGAAGAACTGGTCCTTGGGGGCGCTTGAAGACGACATGACGACCTGGATCTGTCAGGAAAACAACTCGAAATGAAAACAGGAGATTTTTGCGTGATACGGGAGTCAAAACCTCTGGGAGATTATATAATGAATTTTTACCGACCAATACGTGTCGTGTATGAAAATGGAGTCCGGAGAGCATACGAGGTGCCCACGAGGTAGGGAGCGCGCCTAGTAGGGTAGGGCGCGCCCTCCACCCTCGTGTAGCCCTCGTGTCCTTCCCGGACTGCTACTTATTTTTCTATTTTTCTAAATATTCCAAAATGGAGAAATATTGCCCTAAACACTGTTTTGGAGTTGGTTTACTTACCATACCAAATGCCTATTCCTTTTTGGAGTCTGAAACGTTCTGGAAAGTGTCCCTTATGTATTCCTCCGGGGTTACGGTTTCAATAATATTGGTTTCAACATTTATGGGATTACCTGAGATATAATGTTTGATTCTTTGACCGTTCACCACCTTCGGATTTGTGCCTTCAAAGTTGTTGATTTTTATGGCACCGGAATGATAGACCTCCTCGATAACGTAAGGACCTTCCCATTTAGAGAGAAGTTTTCCTGCAAAAAATCTTAAACGAGAGTTGTATAGCAATACATAATCACCTACATTAAACTCACGCTTTTGTGTTGTTTTGTCATGCCATCTTTTAACTTTTTCTTTAAACAACTTGGCATTTTCATAGGCTTGGGTTCTCCATTCATCAAGTGAGCTAATATCAAATAACCTCTTCTCACCGGCAAGTTTGAAATCATAATTGAGTTCTTTAATAGCCCAATATGCTTTGTGTTCTAGTTCGAGAGGTAAGTGACATGCTTTTCCATAAACCATTTTATATGGAGACATACCCATAGGATTTTTATATGCAGTTCTATAGGCCCATAATGCATCATCAAGTTTCTTGGACCAATTTTTTCTAGATCTATTAACAGTCTTTTGCAAAATTAATTTCAGCTCTCTATTACTCAATTCTACTTGACCACTAGACTGAGGATGGTCAGGAGATGCGATTCTATGATTAACGTCATATTTCGCAAGCATTTTACGGAAAGCACCATGAATAAAATGTGAACCACCACTAGTCATTAAATATCTAGGGACTCCAAATCTTGGAAAAATAAGTTCTTTAAGCATTTTAATAGAAGTGTTATGATCAGCACTACTAGTTGGAATAGCTTCTACCCACTTAGTAACGTAATCAACAACAACTAAAATATGTGTATATCCATTAGAGGAAGGAAAGGGTCCCATATAGTCAAAGCCCCAAACATCAAATGGTTCAATAACGAGTGAATAATTCATAGGCATTTCTTGATGTCTACTAATATTACCAATTCGTTGACATTCATCACAAGATAAGACAAACTTATGGGCATCCTTGAAGAGAGTAGGCCAATAAAAACCAGATTGCAATACCTTATGTGCAGTTCTATCTCCAGCATGGTGTCCTCCATAAGCTTTGGAGTGACACTTGCGTAGGATCTGTTCCTATTCATGCTCAGGTACACAACGTCTAATAAAACCATATACTCCTTCTTTATAAAGATGTGGGTCATCCCAGAAGTAATGCCTCAAAGCATAAAAGAACTTTTTCTTTTGCTGGTATGTGAAACTAGGTGGTATAAACTTAGCAACAATGTAATTAGCATAATCAGCATACCATGGAGCAGTATGAGAAGCATTTATGACATTTAGTTGCTCATCAGGAAAGCTATCATCAATAGGAAGTGGGTCATCAAGCACATTTTCTAACCTAGACAAGTTGTCTGCAACGGGGTTCTGAGCTCCTTTTCTATCAACAATATGTAAATCAAATTCTTGCAGTAAGAGAACCCATCTAATAAGTCTAGGTTTAGCATCTTTCTTTTCCATGAGATATTTACTAGCAGCGTGATCAGTGTGAATAGTTACTTTAGAATCAACAATATAAGGTCTGAACTTATCACAAGCAAATGCAACTGCTAAGAATTCTTTTTCAGTGGTAGCATAATTTCTGTGAGCATTGTCAAGGGTTTTACTAGCATATTGAATAACGTTTAATTTCTTATCAACTCGTTGCCCTAGAACAGCACCTACATCATAATCACTTGCATCACACATACTTTCAAAGGGTAAATTCCAATCAGGTGGCCCAACAATAGGTGCAGAGATCAATGCTTTCTTAAGTATTTCAAATTCTTCTACACAATCATCATCAAAAACAAATGGTATATCTTTTTGTAATAAATTAGTCAGAGGCCGAGAAATTTTTGAGAAGTCCTTAATGAACCTCCTATAAAATCCGGCATGACCAAGGAAACTTCTTATACCTTTGATGTCCTTGGGACATGGCATCTTTTCAATAGCATCAACCTTGGCTTTATCAACTTCAATACCTCTTTCAGAAACTTTATGCCCCAAGACAATACCTTCATTAACCATAAAGTGGCACTTTTCCCAATTCAAGACAAGATTAGTTTCTTCACATCTCTGCAAAACTCGATCAAGGTTGCTCAAGCAATCATGAAAAGAAGATCCATAGACGGGAAAGTCGTCCATGAAAACCTCACAAATCTTTTCACAAAAGTCAGAGAATATAGCCATCATGCATCTTTGAAAGGTAGCAGGTGCATTACATAAACCAAAAGGCATACGTCTATAAGCAAAAGTACCAAAAGGGCATGTAAAAGTAGTCTTTGATTGATCCTTGGTTGACACAGGTATTGGAGAGAAACTAGAATAACCATCTAGAAAGCAAAAATGTGTATGTTTGGATAATCTTTCTATCATTTGATCGATAAAGGTAAGGGGTAATGATCCTTTTTAGTTGCCCTTATTTAATTTGCGGAAATCAATTACCATCCTATAACATGTAATAATTCTTTGAGGGATCATTTCATCTTTATCATGAGGAACGACAGTAATACGTCCCTTCTTAGGTACACAATGGACAGGACTTACCCACTGACTATCGGCAACATGATAGATTATACCTGCCTCAAGGAGCTTTAGTATTTCCTTTCTTACCACTTCTTTCATTTTAAGATTCAACCGGCGTTGATGATCACGAACTGGTTTAGCATCTTCTTCCAAATTAATTTTATGTTGACAGAGAGTGGGACTAATGCCCTTAAGATCATCAAGAGTATACCCAATAGCAGCACGATGCTTCTTCAGAGTTTTCAATAATCTCTCTTCCTCATGCTCTGAAAGCTTAGCACTAATAATTACAGGATATATATTTTTCTCATCAAGATAAGCATATTTAAGAGTATCCGGTAACGGTTTAAGCTTAAACACGGGATCTCCCTTGGGTGGAGGAGGATCCCCTAGGATTTCAATAGGTAAATTGTTTTTCAGAATAGGTTCCTATTTAAAGAATACTTCATCTACTTCTCTTCTTTCATTCATAAACATATCATTTTCATGGTCTAGCAAATAATGTTCTAAAGGATCACTAGGAGGTACGGCAATAGAAGCAAGACCAATAATTTCATCCTTACTAGGTAATTCTTCTTCACGGTGTTATCTACTAAATTTAGAGAAATTAAACTCATGAGTCATATCATCTAAACCGACAGTAACAGCATCCCTTTTGCAATCTATGGTAGCATTAACAATGTTCAAGAAGGATCTACCAAATATAATGGGGCAAAAGCTATCTTGTGGGGAACCAACAACAATAAAATCGGCAGGATATTTAGTTTTCCCACACAAGACTTCAACATCTCTAACAATTCCCATTGGTGAAATAGTATCTCTATTGGCAAGCTTAATTGTGACATCAATATCTTCCATCTCAGTAGGTGCAATATCATGCATAACTTCTTTGTATAAGGAATAAGGTATTGCACTAGCACTAGCACCCATATCACATAAGCCATGATAACAATGATCTCCAATTTTAACAGAAATAACAGGCATGCCTACCACAAGTCTAGGTTTATCTTTAGCACAAGGTTTAGCAATTCTAGCAGTTTCATAACAGAAATAAATAACATGCCCATCAATATTATCGGACAAGAGATCTTTAACAATAGCAATATTAGGTTCAACTTTAACTTGCTCAGGAGGTGTATATGTTTTAATATTGCTTTTACGAACTACTATTGAAGCTTTAGCATGATCCTTTATCCTAACAGGGAAAGTTGGTTTCTCAACATAAGAAGTAGGAACAAGAGGATCATTATAAGTGACTGATACGTCTCCAACGTATCTATAATTTTTGATTGCTCCATGCTATATTACCTACTGTTTTGGACATTATTGGGTTTTATTATCCACTTTTATATTATTTTGGGACTAACCTATTAACCGGAGGCCCAGCCCAGAATTGCTGTTTTTTGCCTGTTTTAGGGTTTCGAAGAAAAGGAATATCAAACGGAGTCCAATCGGAATGAAACCTTCGGGAACGTGATTTTCTCATCGAATACAACTCAGGAGACTTGGACCCTACGTCAAGACACGTAACAGGAGGCTGATACGTCTCCAACGTATCTATAATTTTTGATTGCTCCATGCTATAGTATCTACGGTTTTGGACTATATTGGGCTTTATTTTCCACTTTTATATTATTTTTGGGACTAAACTATTAACAGGAGGCCCAGCCCAGAATTGCTGTTTTTTTGCCTATTTCAGTGTTTCAAAGAAACGGAATATCAAACGGAGTCCAAACAGAATAAAATCTTCGGAAACGTGATTTTCTCACCGAACGTGATCCAGGAGACTTGGACCCTGCTCCAAGGAACAAAAGAGGCGGTCACGAGGGTGGGGGGCGTCCCCCTAGGGCGCGCCCCCTACCTCGTGGGCCCCTCGTTGCTCCTCTGGCATACTTCTTCCTCCTATATATACACACGTACCCTCAAACAATCAGAAAGGGAGCCAAAAACCTAATTCCACCGTTGCAACTTTCTGTATCCACGAGATCCCATCTTGGGGCATGTTTCGGAGCTCCGCCGGAAGAGGGCCGTCATCACGGAGGGCTTCTACATCATCCTTGCCCCTCCGATGAAGTGTGAGTAGTTTACCTCAGACCTTCAGGTCCATAGTTAGTAGCTAGATGGCTTCTTCTCTCTTTTTGAATCTCAATACAAAGGTCTCCCCCTCTCTTGTGGAGATCTATTCGATGTAATATTCTTTTTGCGGTGTGTATGTTGAGACCGATGAATTGTGGGTTTATGATCAAGTCTATCTATGAATAATATTTGAATATTCTCTGAATTCTTTTATGTATGATTGGTTATCTTTGCAAGTCTCTTCGAATTATCCGTTTGGTTTGGCCAACTTGATTGGTAGTTCTTGCCATGGGAGAAGTGCTTAGCTTTGGGTTCGATCTTGCGGTGTCCTTACCCAGTGACAGAAGGGGCAGCAAGACACGTATTGTATCGTTGCCATCGAGGATAACAAGATGGGGTTTATTTCATATTGCATGAATTTATCTCTCTACATCATGTCATCTTGATTAAGGCGTTACTCTGTTTTTAACTTAATACTCTAGATGCATGCTGGATAGCGGTCGATGAGTAGAGTAATAGTAGTAGATGCAGAATCGTTTCGATCTACTTGTCATGGCCGTGATGCCTATATACATGATCATGCCTAGATATTCTCATAACTATGCTCAATTCTGTCAATTGCTCAACAGTAATTTGTTCACCCACCGTAGAATACTTATGCTCTTGAGAGAATCCACTAGTGAAACCTATGGCCCCCGGGCAAGTATCGGGATACCGACGATCGAATCTCGGGCAAGTATCGTACCGATAGACAAAGAGAATTGTATACGGGATTGATTGAATCCTTGACATCGTGGTTCATCCGATGAGATCATCCTGGAGCATGTGGGAGCCAACATGGGTATCCAGATCCCACTGTTGGTTATTGAACAGAGAGTTGTCTCGGCCATGTCTGCATGACTCCCGAACCCGTAGGGTCTACACACTGAAGGTTCGATGACGCTAGGGTTATAGGGAAAGTATGTACGCGGTTACCGAATGTTGTTCGGAGTCCCGGATGAGATCCAAGAAGTCACGAGGAGTTCCGGAATGGTCCGAAGGTAAAGATTGATATATAGGAAGTATGGTTTTGGCCACCGAAAGTGTTCCGGACATCACCGGTAGTGTACCGGGACCACCGGAGGGGTCCGGGGGTCCACCGGGAGGGGCCACGGGCCCCGGAGGCATACATGGGCCAAGTGTGAGAAGGGACCAGCCCCTAGGTGGGCTGGGGCTTCTCCCCACCAAGGCCCATGCGCCTAGAGAGAAGAGGGGGCAAACCCTAAGGGCAGATGGGCCCTAAGGCCCATGCCTGGTGCGCCTCCCTATCCCCCCCACTTGGCCGCCACCCCAGATGGGGATCTAGGGCTGCCGCCACCCCTAGGGAGGAAACCCTAGGTGGGGGCGCATCCCTCCCTCTCCCCCTATATATAGTGGAGGCAAAGGGGCAGCCCAACACATGAAGTTCCTCCCCTGTTGGCGCAGCCCTACCCCTCTCCCTCCTCGTCTCTCATAGTGCTTGGCGAAGCCCTGCTGGAGTCCCGCGCTCCTCCACCACCACCACGCCGTCGTGCTGCTGGATGGAGTCTTCCCCAACCTCTCCTTCTCCCCTTGCTGGATCAAGGTGTAGGAAACGTCACCGGGCTGTACGTGTGTTGAACACGGAGGTGCCGTCCGTTCGGCACTAGGATCATCGGTGATTTGGATCACGACGAGTACGACTCCATCAACCCCGTTCACTTGAACGCTTCTGCTTAGCAATCTACAAGGGTATGTATATGCACTCTCCTTCCCCTCGTTGCTAGATTACTCCATAGATTGATCTTGGTGATGCGTAGAAAATTTTAAATTTCTGCTACGATCCCCAACACATAGGTGCTGAGAAGGAGAGACTAGAAATTTCAGGTCCTTTATTGCTGCTACAGTTATGGTCTTGGTCCCGTTTGCCACTTGGTCGCCCTAAAGTTATTTTTGAGAAGCCCAAAGAAGGAGAGGAACTTGATGAAGAGGAAGAAGAACAAGAAGTACACTTGGATTATAACCCTGTTTTTGGAGCAAAGTGGTGTGCTGCACATTCGTTTGATGTCCCTCATAATGCTGGTATTGCATTCTCCTCACCAAATTTGTGTTGGCATCATTTGTTTTATGACAAACAATTTTATTAACTTGCAAATGAAATATATAGGTACTGAATATTATCGAAATCAGATTGACTTGATTCGAGAAGGTGCAGTTGGTTGGCAACCATATGATGATCTTCTGGAGCAGATGCCGTTTGAAGTTCATCAAGATTCTAATTGGTGCTTTGCTAGAGTACCACTCATGCATTTTTGGATTGTGGAGTTCCACTATCCATATAGGGTGATGTGACAATTTGGATTAAGACAACCCATTCCCCCTTCTCTTCCACGTGGCGAGGCAGAGGTTCAAAAACTTCGAAAAATTAAACATTCTGCAGGAAAATCGCATAATTGGGAGGAAGTCCACGCCAATTATGTTCAAGAATACAACCGTGTTGATGCAAGAGTGTGGCCAGACGATGTTCCCTTCGATGAAGCTAGTTTACCTGATTACAGACATTGGTTCCATCAAAATGGTATGTACACAGTATTCTTCGATTCTCAATGCTTGGGCAGCCTAGATAAACCTATCCCATATCCTCGAGATAGCATCGAATGGACTGGCTACATGCCTAGTGGTCCGCCACTGGCTCGAATTGTAAGTGTGTGTTACATTTTTCATTGATTATTTACAACATATAGTAATAAATGTGTCATGCAAGATTTGTTTTGTCACTTGCAGGGGTTACGCGAGATAAAGAATGCCGCATGGGGTATTAAATGTGTTATTACTAGTGGATGCAAGAAGATAGGGAAAACTATACTGAGGTCCTGTGTAGGAAATTTGTTGGATTTTAACCTGGAGCCTAGGCTGCAAAGCATGCTTACTGAGGCTAGGTTACCACTGAATATTGAAGATATTCCATCTGATGAAGAGGTTTCTGATATTGCTAACCCACCAAGCCCCCCAAAAGAGAGCAACTCCGATGTGTTCAATGAATGGATATACTCCGGCAAAGGTTTTACAACATACCTTAAGGCTGGTGAAGCGATGAGAGATGGGGAACCGACAACACAAGATGTAGGTCAAGTTACCCAATAAACCAACTCGAATGAGCTTGGTAGAGCTAGTAGGCTTGCATAAAGGAGTTCGTAGCGACTAGTTGGTTAGAATGGCCATCTCTAGAGCGACCTGGAGGGGTAGCTGACCAAATCTTTTTGTATTTGGCCCAAAAAAACAGTTCAGGAATTTTGTTTCTGCTATGGCAGATATGTATTGTAATAGTTCCCCAAAAAAATATTTGTTACTCCTTATTTCATAAGTTCATCTCGAGTATAATTTTGTTTACAAAATGTGGTACCACAAATGCAAATCATCAATCATGTCCATCCTTGATTGTATTATATGCCTTTCTAGTTACTCCACCTCTTCTCTCTGGATGATGTGCTCTTCCCCTGACATGTCCTCTTTCCATTGGATGATGTGCTATTTGGTTGACTCGGCCTCTTTCCTTTGGAAGATATGCTCTTCGCTTGACTCGGTGGAATGGTCTGTCTCTGGCTAGACGATGTACCTACAGTGAATGCAACAAAGTAAAATTACACGAAAATAAGTTCACATATACACCAGTACCACAAAACTAGTTTAGATACCTGCTAGATTATTGTCTGTTGTCGAACGCCGGGCTTGGTGTCCCATTCGCCTTCCTTGCATTTCATCCATGTACATTGGAATTCTTTTGTGTTGACGCCGCCCAAGATTTATCAAATTCTCATCAGGAACAATAATCGGGCCACTATATGTTGGCCACTCATTTTGGTTTCCGTAAGGATAAAATTGTCCAGCCCATGTGTTTGCAAGTACTTCAGAAGAGTAATATGGATGAACTATTTGATTTTCATTTAGATTCCTATACTTGCAAACAGCAAGCAAATGGGCACATGGCACACCGGTTAGGTTTGGCTTTAGGCAGTCACAAGATGGAGTAGTATTTGGTTGAAGAGTGACCTTGTACTTGAAGTCCTTATGAATAAAAAGAACATGATCCTCGTTGCGTAATGGAACCCTCTCATTGTCAACCTTGACCTCAAATATTCCAACTTCATCACCATACAAAATAACATGCATATGTCCTGCCTTGTGCTCCTTTTCACCAATAGTTTATCCACCCATTCGGACCGTTGCTTGCCTTCGTCAACCAAGTTATGAGCACTTCGCCTTCTTTCTACAAACCACTCCATGCACTTTGAAAATGTCTCCTCCACAATTGCTGCCACTGGTAGCCTTCGAGAAAGCCTGAACACATTGTTTAAGGACTCGGGCCCATTGCTTGTCATGATCCCACAACGGTAACCCCCATCCTTGCATTGAAATACCTTCTCAGGTTTATCTTTCTCATTTTTATCTTCCTACAAATACTTACCGCACTTTCTAAGATATGTCATTGCATCGGGACAAGTATGTTCAATAGATGACATGCCCTCCTCAAATCTACGAGGTTTCTTTTTCTTTACTGCCCACTTAAATATTTTCAAAACATCATCATCACGAAAAGCTTTGTACAAATTCTCTGCGACATGCTGAGAGCAAAAACGATGCACACACTCACCAGCACTTTCATTCCAACCAAGGTGCGGCTGCTTAAACACCCATTTGATTGCTTTGTGGCGATCTGAAATCACACACATGAATTTTCCAACACCAATTACCTCCCTTCGCAACCATCTCATGAACCAACCCCAGTTAGTTGCGTCCTCTTTCTCCACAATGGAAAATGCAAGAGGTATTAACTTGTTGTTAGCATCATATCCGCAAGCCATTATCAATCTGCCCCTGTATCTTCCTGATAGAAATGATGCATCCACACTTATTACTGGTCGAAGGTGGGGAACTGTTGCAATGCAAGGTCCAAATGCCCAAGCAACACATTGAAATTCTCTATGCCCTTCTTGTGCCACGGGTTTCAATAGAAGAACATACTTTGTACCTGGATTTTTAACTCTAATAGCCTCGAGGAATGGGCTGAGAAGATTGTATGATCCTTCCAGCTACCAAACAGTTGTGCTATAGCCTTCTCCCTTCCATGCCACAACTTATTATATGATGGTTTCACATTTCTGTAACGTTGTCTCACCAATGCCCGCACATTTTTTATACTCAACTCCAGGCCATCCTTCAGTGCTTCACGGATCACATCTGCCACTATAGAGGCCGATAACTGAGAATGGTCAGTTCTATTAGCCGGAGCACGACAAGTGTGAGAATAAGGACACTTCCTTATTTGCCAATATGAACCAATTTTCGTTGGTGTTGCATACAGCCTCCACATGCAGCTATCATCAATACACTCTGCTACAAGTTTAGATTGACTGCTTGTGCTGTACTTCACTTCTAAGTTTGCGTTTATGTGAAATTCACCAATCGCAATTTTGAGGTGCTCTTTTGAATCAAAACTCTGATGCTTTGACAATGGGCTCTGAAAGCGTTTCTTACATCCAAAAAACCTTCATCTGCTGTCGGCTCCGTTAGTATAGATATGTCACTAAAGGCTCTCACACCATTTTGTCCACATCTATACATGAACGGAAATGCATTAACATGATGCGCAACTCTTGGTTCTGAATCTTCGTCTGAACTCTGGCTCGGTGCGGCATCAGAATCATGCTCATCGTCATCATCATGTCCCGTCAAGTGCTCCTCTGGATCTGTACCCTCCTGGTCAAATGATTCATTAACAGTACTTGTTGGCAAATCATTTGCCATATTACCATGAGTGGAAGATGGAGCATTTTCCCTGTAAAAATCAGGACCACGTGTATTACTATTTGAGAAGGAATTAACAGATGTTTGATGCAATGGTGATTGTATTTCACTTCCATACCTTTGTGATTGCCTTTCAATTATTGGTATGCTGCTTCCACCGCTGACTTGGCTCAACATGTCTTGATTTGGCGTGAAATTAACATATAACTCTATCACTTGCCACGTTGTCCGGGACTTGGTCTTCTCAAAAATCATGTTCCACCCTCTTTCCTCATATAATGGAATTAATTGAAAATAATGTGGTCCGGGAGATCCAATATCATAACGAGCTTGGATATTCAGGTTGTTTTGAGCACCGACGTTAACATGCCCAAGCCCTCGACATGTCTCACTCTTGATGTCTTCAAAAGTGGTTTTCTCGCATGCTGAAAATGTTAATTTCGAAGGAACACTATACTCCACACCCATGGATCCATGTTGCACTTCACCATCTACGTAAACCAGAACGATTAACATGTTCTTATACTCACCTACAAACAAGAATGTGTAGGAAGTGAATAACCCAATTTTAAATTGATCTACTATAAACTGACGATTGAAAATTTGGCTTCTCATGAACTAGCCAATTAAGAACCATAACCCAGGAACAACAATCCAATAATATATAAAGTATCCACTTGTAAATCATTGAATCAGTTGTATAGACGATTCAAACAAGAAAGATGCACTAGGATCGTAGAACAACTAACATGAATCAACAACAAGATCGATTGGAGGATCCTAATGGAGAGTGGGTGGTGGGACGATGCCACCCCTTAGTGTTGTCGGCTGCGGGAGGGTGCTTACCGTACGTCGTGGTCAAGGATCGACGACTGCATGCATACTAGGGTTTATAGCCCATGGAAGTTCCATAAGTCAGCACGAAACGACCCGGTTTAGTCCGATCTAAGGGGTAGGCCAACGTCTTAATTGGACGTGGCTTGCCATAGCGTCCAGGCCTGGACGCTGGACGCTGTCTACAATAGCATCCGGGGCTGGACGTTGTCCTCAATGGCGTCCTTCCTATTTTTCAAATTTTCGCCCACCTTTGACTAGTTTCAGAATTACTGAATTATTAATTACTATTAATAAAAAATTCGGCGTATAGAGCATATGATCGGTGTGAAAAATCAATTCGTCTTCCAAAATATATGTAAGCAAGTAATAGAAAGTGGCACATTGGCCAGACCTACATGCGCGTCCATTGATGTATCGAGTTCGAATCTCACCATGTGCCTTTTCTTTTAGCAAACGTGGGGCATTTGCATGATTAAATATAAAGCAAGGGGTTTTCTGCAGAAGAACATGCCACATTGGCCCTTACAAGCAGGCCCCGCGTGTCAGTTTCCTTATGAAAAACGGTTTGAACGTGGACCAGCTGTATTTGTTGCGGCCAGCCCCAGACTTTGTATCTATCTGCAAAAAAAAAAAAAACGTAAAGTGATACCAACGTGCAATTAACTTACAGATATGAACGGATCATGTTCTGAGAAATAGAAAAATCGCGTTTATTATCTTTATGATTCTGTGCTTTTAGCGTCCTCTTAAACTTTAGTATCTTACTTTGCCGGGACTGCGAGCCCGCTAAACCTAAATGTTATGTGGTTGTGGAGTTTCGATCCGGTTGGATGCTGCCTAGTGGCTTTATTAATTTAAAGTCGGACGCTTCGTGCGTCTACGTTCCAAAAAAAAAATAGAAAAATCACACTGGGCTATTCATCCATATAGCATATGCATATAGCTAAATCAGACTATTGCGAGTATTATCCGGAGGAAAAAAAGGGTACTGAAGAAATCAATTGAATTAAATAAATCACAAAAGATGCCCATGGTTACCGGTGCACACCTGATCAGAACATTCTTTTACATTATCGTCAAATCTTGATTATAGGATCGCCCATTCGGAACAAAAAGAAGGTGAAAAACAAACCGATCTTGAATAGTGTTTAGCACCAACTTAATCTCAAGTGAGCCGATCCAATTTTGATATACCATCGCTCGCCAATATTGTTTAAACTAGAAATATTCCACATGGATTTATCAGAAAATATGAATGCTATTGCATATCCCTTTGATCAAGTGGTGGAGTGATCATTTTAGAATTACACAGAGTGTTATACTCCCCGTTAGTGCGACACTTGACCATCCATCCACATTGCATCTACGTGGCTAAGTGGCTCAGGCTCATGGATTAGAGTAGTAAACCGTTGACATGGAGAAACAACAGAGGATGAACATCTGTGTCTGCTTGCTGCATGGTGGATTCCTGACTTGCTGTAGATCGCTTAGCAATAGGGCAGTAATCTGCGCCGGTGCGCCGGTCGAAAGTTTCGGCCGGTCGCACCGCAGCAGCCCGATTTACCTCTGTATTAACCGTCAGATCTAATCCTCACCAAGTCAACGCAGCTCATCTCTTTCTCCGCTGGTGTACACATCTAGCCGTCATTGATGAGCGAGGAACCCAGACTCGAAGCATCACCGGGCTTGGCCGCCCCCGGCGCCGGTCACCGCCCTCGCTACCGGTTGCCGCCCTCGCCGCCGGTGGCGACCCGTGTTTCATGCTGGCTTGGCGCATGCAGCAGCGTGTGAGCCGTGTGCTCCGGCGATGGTCACAACTCCGCTGCGACGGGTCGGAGCTGCGGCGGCGAAGATCACTGGACGCGCGCCCTCGAAGACGAGCTCATGTCTGAACCGAGGAAAGGCTTGAACGGTCGCACACCCTCTGTGTTGCAAACGTTGTTAAAAAGGCTTCAACCCCTGGATGGAAAAGCTTCAAGCCCTAGATGGAAAAGCTTCAACTGGCACTGTGATTCACGAGGAGATAGAACCGCTAAAGCAAAATGCTTCAACCTTAGATGAAAAAAGTTTCAACCAGATGATAGAGAGAGCTTTAACCAAGGGCTGCTCAAAACAAAAAAAAAATTACACAAAAGCTTCAACCATGGACGGAAGAAGCTTCAACCGTGTATGAGAAAGTTTCAATTATTAAGAAAGAAAGCTCCAACCTGACACCGCAACCAGAGAAAAGTTATGTGTTGTAGCAAAACGTGACGCCGGTCATAGCAAAATGCTATGCCGGTTGTAGCAAAATCTATGCCGGTTGAAGCATGTAGCAAAACTGCAGTGTTTTGTCATCTTCTTCCACCTCCAGTCGTCGCTGGTTGAAGTTTTTTTTTTTTTTGCATCGGTTGTAGCTTTCTAGACCGCCCGTTGCAACATCACGGGGGTGTCTCCCATGGTGCTCCCAGCTCGCCGTCCGCCTCGAGCTTGTAAGCCATGGGCAGGGACGAATCCAAGGGGGGACGAGGGGGGGGCGAGACCCCCCCTAACAATCTCATTTTACTCGGTAGCGATTAGCAGGTCGGCAGAAAAAAGTGAATATTTAGCTAGTATCGCCCCCCCTGAGGCCCCCTGACCACCTGAAGCCCAACAAAATCACAAAGCCCATCCTTAACACGCCGCAGGAAATAGCCCAGCACGAAGGGACACCGTCAGATCGTTTGATTTTCCGTCGTCCGATGCCTGTCGCCAAGGTCTAGCTGTCTAGGGTAATTCCTGACCAGCGCCGTTTCAATCTGAGTCCATGACCAAGGCCGTTTCAATCTAAGCTTTAGGGCAATTCATGATCATCAACGTATCAATTTGAGCGGAGAATCCTTACTTGGACGAGATCGCGTCTAACGCGAACGAGGGCCATCTTTGCGCGGACGCGCGGCCGGCCGGCCGCGCAACCAGTTGAGAGAAGCGGCGACCAAGGAAAGGGTTAGGTTAGTCTGTTTCTCACTCATTGATTTGTCCTTGCTTATGTTTCTAAATCAGATTAATGGATGCCTTCAGAACTACACAAATCGAATGGTAGTAATAACTGTATAAAAGTAAAAGATTGGGGATATATCCCTGTACCCATTGGACAAGCTTTTGCATTGTTTGCCCCATCCAATACTACATTGTTTTAGTTCATTAACAGGTGAATTGCTTTGGCATTTGCTTGATGGTAACTTTTGATAAAAATTAAACTTGCTCACAGCAGAACATGTTTTGACAAAGATTTAGTTCGTTAACTAGGTTGTCTCTTCAAAAAAAAATGAGTATCTGTACTAGAGGATTTTTTTTGCCCCCCTATGTTCAAATCCTGGCTCCGTCCCTGGCCATGGGTAACTTGCATGTGAGTTCGCAGGTGATGCCCCCTGTCATGGTAGCACCGGTGCCCAGCCCGATCGCGCGTGCGGCCATGGCTTATGTGCGCGTCGACTCAAACCGTGGCAGCAAAACACGACGCCAATTGTAGCTGAGTGGGATGCCGGTTGTAGCAAAATGTGACACTGGTTGTAGCACGTAGCACAAAACACGGCGTTTGCAGTGTTGCTCGGAACAGCGCCGCCGTCCTTGCAGCTCGCCGTCCTCGCAGCTCGCCGTCACCACGCTCGCCATCCATGATGGCAGCTCTCCTGGGTACCGGTTGCAGCAGGAAACGACATGGTTCCAGCTTCCGCCGAGGCCGGTGAGCGAGGACGGCGAACGGCAACGAGGACGGCCGGTGCGGGTGGCCACCGGCGATGAGGACGGCCGGCGAGGACGGCCAACTGAGGCAGGGACCGGCGAGATGAAAGAGAGAGAGGAAGCAGCGCAGCCGCGTGGGGCATTTAAATGGCGAGTGATTGGTCGGCCCTGTCAGCCTCGTGTCCCCGCCACGCGGAAAGGCTGGCCATACGATGGGAGGGGATCGCACGGGTCGCGCGCGACCGGCCGAGTAGTTCGGCCGGCACCCCGGCCTCAAACGTTTCCCTTAGCAATACATCTATACACCTCACGTTGCGTTGACAGACCGCGTGCCACACAGGAGAACAACAAAATATATCAGCGTAAGTTACGCTAACTACTGGGTGCCACATCAATGGAGTTTTTACCCAGCGTGCAGCAATGAGTCATCAGCACTATGGCATTTCCCAATGAATCCTAGTCCTAGCTCAAATTAACAGCAACACCACATTTCGAAAGGAAGCCTCCTGATCATATTTCCTTGTACTACTTGCTAAGACAGTGTGGTTTGCTGTTACTACCATATATAGTGTGCCTGGTGAGTGCATATCTACAGTGGCACAGATGTACATAGCTCTTGTAGACAAGCTCATGTCTCACTCGTATTTATTATTCCTTTCGGACATGATAACGTCAGTTTGGTGTGTCCCTCTACCTGGGTTTTGAGATATAACCTCTTGCTTGATCGTGTAATTCAAACGTGCAACAAACAGTGCTCCCGGCAGAAAATCTTCTTTCAAATACTCTAAATCTTCAAAACATATCACACATGTACCTGTTTGGGTTCTGTAAGTCCCTGTAAACCCTGACTGAAATTAAAATTAAATATGAATAACAGATCGAAATCTGAGAAGGGAAAAACAAGTTTTGCCACCGCGGCATACCCGCGGGCGATTCAGGTGGGGGCTGCACGTGGAGCCATTCTAGCCTCCCTCCTAATGCCGGGGGCACTGAGGAGTCCATGACTGCCCAGCCGACCAGATCGACACGCACACAACACCCCAAAGTTTTCCAAATCGCATCATTTGCTCATTAGTTATGTGCAGTTTGTAAGTACACTTAGCGGGACGCACTCACAATCCAGCACAAGCACTCAGAAAGTCAGAAATACAAACCACACATTCACCAAACACATGTGCTTGGTGCATGCGTGCATTGCCCATCTAAGTACACATAAAGTCTTCCGCGGGATAGCTCAAGTGATCTCAAGCATTTATACACGAGTTAGAGTGGGACGGAAGCTAATTACAGCAACACTGAGTCCAACTGGATGCCCTGGCCATAATCTTAAACTTACTACATCACACAGTTTACTACATAAGTCTAATGCTGTTTGTTAGAAGGGAATAGAGAGGTATTGGTGAAATCGATGAGGTATTATTGAGTTTCGAGGGCAAGTATATGTTAAGTACAAGACCTGGAAGGTAAGACACCTCTCCCAAAGATAAGGTAGGAGACGGATTAGAAATCCTAAACTACCAAATAGAAGTAACCCAAATATATCTCTAACCCCCCCCCCCTCCCCCGCGCCGCGCGCAGTCGTAGTGGTAGCGTTGCGAAGAATAGGAGCGTCACCGACGGTCAGACTGTAGAGAATAGCAGCTGACGGGCTGACATCACCCCCCAGTCACAGTGGGAGTGTCGTGGACGGTGTCACGTCACGGACGTGTGGACTGTAGAGGAAGACGATGAGTTGCTCAAGCGAGGTGATAGCCCTTTGTGGCGTTGCCGAGGTAGCCGAGAGCGTGGGTGGTGTAGCCGTGACGAGGTAGCCGTGCCAGAATGCCGTGGTCGATGTCAATTCGAGGTGGCCGGTGTCGAGGATGTCGCCGTGGAGTCGCAGGCGCGAGGAGGCGTCAAGTTAGTCATGAGCACAGTGGTGTCGAAGTAGTGGAGCGCCGAGAAGAGGATATTATTGACGAGGCGTCGCGCCGGGTTTGCCAAGTCGGGAGACACATCTTGGATGAAGGCAAGCATCGGTGTTGCTAGCACCGGGCATGAGTAGATGGACGAAGACGAAGTTGATGAAACGCGGCACCAAGCTTGCCAGGCCCGGGGACACGTCGTGAACGAAGGCACGCATCGATGTTGCTAGCACCATGCATGCGTAGATGAGGGACCTGCATGAGCTGTATGCCGTGTCGAGGAGTCGGATGGGAAGCAGAGAAGGAGACTCAAGGATGGTTGTGGCGACAATCGGCGTGGGGCCGATGTCACCAACGGTGGTCGAAGTAGAAAAAGTAGTCTACGAAGATGACGACGACGCTGGTGACGAGCTGGTGCTGGACGAAGACGGAGCAGGTGGATGGGTGACGGTAGCGACGGTGCTTGAAGTAGGTGAAGAACCTGATAGCGTGAAGACGACCATCGCGGACGGAGGCACTCCCGATCCATGGGAGACGGCGCGGCGCATATCACAGGAATCCGACGCGCCGGGATGCCCGCGGCGCTGCGGCCCGAAGGTGCAACGCAGCGGCAGCAGGCGGGTCAGGGCGACGGTGGGAAGACCACGGGCTGTGGCGCTATGGCCCGAATGGGCGACGCAACAGCGGCGCGCGAGTCGGTGCAGCCATGGGGATGACCTCAGTCGGTGGCGAAGACCGCGTGCCACGCTCGCTACGGTTTGATGGGTTGACGAAGCAGTAATGCGAGGGGCGGTGCAGCCATAGGGATTACCTCAGTGCGGCCACCGCAGGTTGCGACACTACGGCCCGAAGGGGCGATGCAGCGGTACCACGTAGCTCGTTGTAGACACGGAGATAACCACGGGGCGGCGGCACTGCGGCCCAATGGGGCGACGCAGCGGCAGCCTATTGCTCAATTGGTGGAGGGGCACGCTAAACTCGGGGAGGATCTTCATGGGACCTGCGGAGGCACGCGCAATCGATGGGTCATGTCAGTCGCACGACGTAGATGGGGCAGATTGCAGCGGCAGGCGGGTGACTAATCTGATCGCGTGAGAGGTTGGGGACGCTGCTTGGTGTAGGCAGGGTGGTGGCGGGGTCCAAGCTGAAGCTGGAGGCGACGACTGGCGTAGGACGACGGGCAGACAAGTGCTTTAGCGGCGACGCGTGTGAGGCTAACACAACACCGTCGCCCCTGCAGTGATGCCCGAGCAGCCAACACAACTGCGACGCGCAAGCGGCCAGGCATGAAGCGGTGAACGCAACAACGTGCAGACGCAGCCATACATGTGCGGTGGAGGCGGGAGGTCATGCAGGAGACCCGGTCGGAGTAGGGCTACTACGGCTGGCATATATCGACGAGCGGGCTGGCGCGTGAACGGCGACTATGATGGGCCGCCGCATGGCGCAAGGCCACCGGGTCGGTGAAGAAGCCGGCCGGTTGCGCCGATGTTGGAGTAGAGGCGCATGGGGGTCGACGGTGGCGGCAGCGACACAAACTGATTTTAGATCGAAAAACCAAAGAGTAAACACCGATCAAAGCGAAGGGTGAGAAAGAAAAAACCTGTATCAAAGGATCGGGAAAAAGACTCACTAGAGCATCCCGTCGACATGACCGGCGGATGAGCCCTACGTATGGGCGGCGCAGCCTCCGGCGGCGGTCATGGAGACCGACCGCCACGATGGCGGCACGGAGTAGAAGCGGCAGGCGGCGGCTAGGGTTGGATCGATTAGGCTAATACCATGTTAAAGAAAATAGGGAGGGACTGGTGGAATCGATGATGTATTATTGAGTCTCGAGAGCGAGTATATATTGAGTAGAAGACTTGGAAGACAGGACGTCTCTTCTAAAGATAAGGTAGGAATCAGTTACAAATCGTAGACTACCCAATACATATAACCCCAATATATCTCTAACACTATTAAGCTCAGTGTGATCTCAACAACTTCCAGACCAGTTTACCTGGGATGGAGCTGATCATGTCACCGCTGGCTCAAAATAGAGGTTTTAATTCGCACATAACATCATCGCAGCTAACAAGTCGCCGTAGTCCCAAAACTTATCACCGGGTGTGCCTGCTGTCCTTGATGTCCCTTTTTTAAAAAAGGAGGATGACTCCCAGCCTCTGCATCTGGGAGCTGCATACGGTCATTGTATTAATTATTTTTAAGGACCTTACAAAATAGTACAACAATATGTCTGAATCTGTCATCTTGGCAACATATGCCGCTACTACAATTCATATGATGAAGGGGTGCACAAATACCCAGACATCTCACATAAGCGTAACATCTAAAGCCGGAGGCCCAGACAGAGCCACATACCGGGTTCGGGTCACAAACCGATCTGACGCACTCACATGTGTCGTCGCCGCCATCTTCCACTGGTCCATCTTCAGAGTAGATTGAGGTGCCAACCTTGGCAGGTGTCTCCGCCATCGAAGCCACCATGACGCCAAACGACGACCTCCACCTACGCGAGTCTATATCCAAGCAACGGACGCAGATCCATGTTAGGATAGGGCCGCACCACCGCCGTAGCCCACCACCCACAAGCGCCACCCAGCCTCAAAGATCCCAAAGCAGCGCCTTCAAGAAGGGAACGGCACCGTGAGGGCCGTCGCCGCCCAACAAAGTTAGGACTGTCGCCCGCGGGACCTAGTGGAAGGGGAAGTGAGGGGATCAGTCCTATGTTTTTGCTTTCCGTTTGTGAATTTTCTCGGCCCTAACCGAGATGGCCGAAATTCGGTCATTTCAAAAATCTCGAACAAAATTATGAAACCAAAATTTGAAATTTGACCAAAATTTAACCGAAATATGAACCAAAATAAAATAAAATCAAGTGGAACAAAAGCTAACTATCCGCATAACTCTCATGAGTACAAAATATATTGTTTAGCAGATTACTATGGGAATTAGAAACATCATCAAAGAAACCTCACTTATTAGTTCAAGACCTGACGCTCCACACAAACATCTTGCAAGAAAAGTCCATGCAGAGATCGCCATGGAGCAGCATGACGGAGGCTTCAAGAACTGGGAGAGAAGATTTGTTAATTGCATCGACAATGACAGGGGAGGGGAGGGGATGTTGTCGACGGAATCAGCCGCATCCAACAAAGGTCGGCGACAGTGGCCGGGGAGGCACGCCTGCTGCTGTGCCCGTGTACGGTTGAGCATTTTACTGAGGCAAATCGTACTGCAAACGTTCAAGACGTTGGGTTGGGCCATGACAATTCAAATTGGGCCGAAAAGTTTGACCGATCAAGACACTTACCGGGCCAGGCCGAGATGGCCGAATTTCGGCCGAAATCTGATTTTCTCGGCCGAAAATCAAAACAGAGAATCAGTCCATACAGACGCCTCCAAGGAGGGGAACGACGCCCTCAGGCGTCACCGTCGACGCGGTCGGCCTTGGCCGACCAGGGATTTTGTCCGAGCTAGATCCCCGCCACTAGCAACGCCTCCTGTACAGAACCGGCGACCCAAGAAAGCATGGCCCAACGAGGCTGGCCCGCACGCCGAACAGGGGAGGAGGGGAGGCGCCAGATCGCGCCCACCGGCCAGCGCAGAAACCGCCGCCGGCCGCCAACGACCACCGGATCCCACCGCCGGCCGCCAACGACCACCGGATCCCGCCGCCCACCCGGCCAGGATGCGAGATCCACCGCCCGCACGGCTGCTAGCCGGCCGTGCCTTGCCAATGAAGCCGTCGCTCCACATGCGGAGTACCCCACACAGAGGCAGGGAAACTGAGGCCCCGCCGCCACCATCCTTGGCGCCCCGGGCTTGCCCGGCGGCTGCCTCAGGCGACGGTGAGGAAGGGAAGAGGGGGAGGGGCGGCTAGGGAGGAGGAGGGAGGAAGAGGAGGGGTGGCTAGGGAGGAGGGTAAGGCTGTCTATGACCCAAGAACAAATGACCAAAGGACAAGCCTTGTTGTCCCTTAGGACAACAGCGCCTCGATCATGAAATCACACAGCTCTACCCTCTTGGGCGATGTTGAAATCACGTCGTATGCAACTGAACTCATGAGATAGTTTACCCGTTTGTTTTTTCTGCACCTTCTAATCAACCATCGTAAATAACAGTCACAGATTATGCAGCATAACCATTTTGAATTTCTGTTCTTACCATGGAACTACACATCCACGCCCGTGGGATCCTAATCTTACACTATTCTACTAGATATGTAATGTAGCAAGTGTCACACCTTGATGCCGTGACCAGTAATTTGTGTAACCTTGGCAGGTGTGTTTCTTTCTTCACTTCTCCTCGCAAGTGGGATGAATTTGATGTCTTGAAGCACTATCTCTCCCCTAACATCACATGAGGATAGTTTTACATGCTGGAAACATGATAGTTATATAATTTAATCTGACTTGTTGGCATTCACCAACTTATAGACTGCCGAACTTATCAAGCTGAGTTGTTTAAGTGGGCTCATTTTCACCTTGGCGAAGCCTAGCTCAGCTTGGTCAAGCTCGTGGGATTCCTGGCTCAAAGACTTTAGATCGAACTTGAAGGCTGGACAAGGCCAATAAAATCATTTAATGACATAGCTCATGCTAGTAATGACGATGTATACATTCGTCCGGTCCCTCTCAATCTAGGCTCCCAGGCGCCGCTCTCCAGACCCGAATGCAGCCTCTCGCATGGAGCCTCTACATGCTGAGGTTGCTCACTCACTGCTACAAGGCGCCCACTGTTCTCACTCGACAGCTGAAGAATTTAGTGTTCTTGTAGTTCAAAGTATTTTTAGTTGTTGCTCAAAAGTATTCAAATGTATATGTCGTCGAAAATTTCAGTTATATACCTCGCACTAATTTTGCTCTATTTTGTCATATTTGCATATTGCTCTCCTTTCTCATATGGCAAATCTTCTACTTTCAGCCATTATCAGGTGAAAAACCAACCATTCTACTTTTGGGCAGAACAGGGCGAGCTTCATTGAGCAAGGGTGCAGTGTGAGAGGAGTCTATAGACGCTGTATGTCATATCTTTTGTCTTGCCTCTAATTATGACGAGCTCCAGGCAGGCTTTGGCCGAGCTTGTCTCACGTAAGCTCATGTCCAGCATTCGTCCAGGCCTACCCCGCCAGGAGCGCACGCTCATGACCATGAGAAAGGTGTGGCAGCTCCTGGGTGTAGGTGCACCCGTATAAACAGTACACTTGAAAAAAAATGAAACAAAGTCAAAAAAATTCGAATTTTTTTGCATCAAACTAGATCAAAAGTTTTAGCTTTCTGCAAAGTTTCGTGACCAAATAACATTTGAGGAGCCCTCAGCAAAAATAACAAAATCACTCATTTTGTTTTTTTGCTGAGGGCTCCTCAAATGTTATTTGGTCACCAAATTTTGCAAGAAGCCAAAACTTTTGATCTAGTTTGATGTCCCAAATTTCAGATTTTTTTCAGTTTTGTTTTGTATTTTTTTCAAATGTACTGTTCATGTGGGTGTAGGTGCACCCGGGAGTAGAGAATCCAGCTGTTCATGGTGTAGTCTGTTGTGTTTGGTCGACAGGAATTGCCAGCAAATCAGTAGTGTACTGTTTCCCAGTGCCTCCTAATCCCGCAATCTACTCCTCTTCTTAGACTAGTCATAGTGGGAGTAACTTAGCTAATAACATAACGCATCCCAAAACAAGTTTGCTTATGTGGCACTTAGTTAATGAGGAGAGAGATGTTCAGAGTAACATATTATGTTATCATCACATAGCGCTTCTTAAAAAATGTTGAGTCTATGAGCTAATAAATGAAGCAATCTATAACACTACTACAATGCTTTGCACTATGGAGATAGTAACTTAGACTAATGTCATATACATGACACTAGTCTAAAATACTCCCACTATGACCAGCCTTACGGAAACGGTGTGATCTGTTATCTGTCGGCCCTTAATACCATGGAGAGTGCTGCATAGGCATGGACACATGCAGCAAGTGCCACGCCACGGTTTTGTGACATGAAAATATAACGGATCAACATAAAAACTTCGGCTAGCGTTTTTCACTCTTCGCTTCTCCTATCAAGCCAAATGAATTTGATGCCTTGAAGAACTTTTCTCTCCCCCAAACCCCATCTGTTCAGACAACGAACATGACATAGCAAATATACACATGCGCGCCATATAAAACAAGTACTCCTACAGGAAACTCTAATCATCAGCATATTGAAAGTTTATAATATCGTGTATCAGATGTCAGTTCTAAGCTGATTCAGTGCGTAAGGTTTGTGTTAGAATAAATTCGAGGCACACCGTTGATCATCCAAGGACAAAGCAATCACACGAACACGACACCGAGATTTGTTAACGAGGTTCACCGATATGGGTACATCCCTGGGGCCTGACTATAGGCGCTCCTCCCCATGATACCGCTACAATACCACACCCGGTCGCCCTGAACACCGGCACATGCTACCGGCTTCCCCTGCGCTTCGATGCTATTATGTTGGCATAGGTTACATCGTGTGTCTACCCCCGCTATATATGAGAGGCTTAGAATACAAGTGTCCTACTTGGACATGGCCATATCCTATCCAAACACAATACAACTACAAGTCCAACTGTAACCTACCATATTCGACAAAACTCTAACAAACTCCACCTTGGCGAATATACTCCATCACCCTGGATTTATCCATGTGTCAAACTTCCATGTACATTGGACTTGAGCTTATCCCATGAGCACCGCTGCTACTCCAAAGACTCCATATGACTACACCTGCAACTTGTAGTCTCTTCTTTTCTTGACCACAATCAACACTCGAGCAAAATTAAGTTACTTGTTACTCTAGTTTGTGCTCCCAACTTTCAGAGTATCCGTCCAACGCAATCACACACTGATCACTGACCCGCGTGAAAATGAACAACTCACATATTGGGTGTCACACATAAGAGTTATCTGAACTCAAAATCACCGCTCCTTTCTTGACCGCCTGTTTGAAACTTGAAGGAATTCACCGTTGCTTGTAATCATTCCGAGTCAAATTCGCAGCTGTTTCACCACATGTATGACCACTAGAGCCCTGGCCCGTTTCCATGTCCCGTGCGTACCGCATGCCTCGCCGCTATTACCGTGTCGAGCCTCCACTGTCCCGGTCGAGTCTCAAGGGCCGCGCACCCACACCACTCAACCCCCACTGTAGAGTACCACCGATAATCACCGAACGATGACGAGTTTCATGCTTTCATCAGACCATTGGGCTCCAGTCCGAATTGCATGTCACTCGCTTTTCCCAACTGAATAGGCTTCGACTCTTTGTCGACTTACGCCGTAGCCCCTCAATCCAACTCCACCTTCAACATGACTCCTTGGTAGAGGATCAGTCCACCCTGCGCTCCGTCGACATCAAGCTCCATGTGTACATCACCTTGAATCTACCCCGCGCCATAGCCTTGTCAAAGCCACACAAGCCCTTGGGCCTGCGCCATGTGTTTTCACGCCCAGAAGTCGGTCACCATCAGCATCACACTTATATGTTGTCGTCGCCGATTCCACCACCGTCTTCTGTACCAACCGACATCCAAGTCGATCCGTCAGACTGTCCAGTCCGACCCAGCCGAACTTCTCCGACTGCAGACACATTCCAGACTTCTCAAGTCGTCACCGTGACCACCGTCATCCATACACACATGTGTACCGACAAAGAAAAACCAAAGAAAAAAAAATTCCCTCATAGCTTTCCCGTGTGAACCACATAGTATGTTGCTTCTGGATCCCTTCTTTTATTTCTTTCTTGATGATAGCATCACGATCAAACTCTAGGTCCTTGTGCCAATTTTTTTTTCAAACAAATCTCCAGGTTCATGCAAAGCCTTCCGCTCCACCATACAGCACACACGTGCCTCGCGCCACGTCCCAGACCTGAACGTGCACGCCAGCCTGCCGCAGCTTGACTCAGGCTCGGCCTGCTGGGCCAGCTGCCAACCGTCCTCTGCGCCTCGGCCCACTAGCACCACACTGTCCTGGCTACGGGCGCACCTGCATCGCTCCACACCGCCGCCTCGCTGCTGCACAATCGATCTGCTGTAGCACACGTACACGGTCACACCAGCAACCCACCGAGATCGCCCACCGCCTGTCCGTACGTGGCCCAACTCGCGGCATCGCTGTAGCGTACTCCGCGCCTCGTGCCATGAGAACCTACGCGAATCGATCTGGCTCGCCTTCCGCGCTGTGCCGCCGCTTCCACATCTGATCTGATCCCGCCGAGGAACACGCAGTAATGAGCGACAACCTGCTTCGGCCCATGCATCTGCTTCCGATCGCTTCAGTACTCGCTGACTTCTCTGATCGCTTTCCTGTTGCACGTAGGGACTATACCGATCTATGTCGAACTTTCCTCCTCTAGATCAACACCATGGCCTCAAATCGAACCTTACTTGTGATACCACTTGTTAGAATAAATCCGAGGCACACCGTTGATCATTTAAGGACCAAGCAATCACACGAGCACGACACCGAGATTTGTTAACGAGGTTCACCGATATGGGTACATCCCCGGGGCTTGACTATGGGCGCTCCTCCCCATGATACCGTTACAATACCACAACCGGTCGCCCTGGACACCGGCACATGCCGCCAGCTTCCCCTGCGCTCCGGTGCTATTATGTTGGCATAGGTTACATCGTGTGTCTACCCCCGCTATATATGAAAGGCCTAGGATACAAGTGTCCTACTTGGACATGGCCATATCCTATCTAAATACAATACAACTACAAGTCCAACTGTAACCTATCTTGTACACTATATTCGACACAATCTAACAGTTTTCCGGCCATCTGATTGCGGTGCACGGATGGCGGCGAATGGTTCATGGCACGAGGCTGGCAGCCACGTCACCTCATGGAACCGTTCACTGTTAACAACGTGTTGCACATGGCCTAGGGGCGCACCGGCCTAGATCACAGCCGGGCTAGTTAGGTAGATGTTGTTAGGCTATATTGTTGTAACTACTTTACCTATCTTATCTCTCTCTTTCTTGATCATCAAGCTGTAATCTCAACCACATTTTATGCTTATCAAGAAGATGCGTCTGCCTATATTAACGCGCAAACATCGCCTTGAGAGAGGTACGGCATTCTCCGCTAGTTTACATGGTATAAAGAGCCTCCTCTATTCAATACATCTAGCAGAACCAATCGCCAGCCATGCCGTCCTCCTCAAGCGCCGTCCAGATCAACCTTCCCGGGCAGGTCGCCAAGAAGCTCACCCGCACCAACTACGTTATGTGGCGTGCTCAGGTGACACCGCAGCTGAGGGGAGCCCGTCAAATTCCTCACCACGAAGGAAAAAAGGCAGGAAGGAGGAGCAAACGCTCAATCCTCTCCATCCGATCTGGTTCAGAGAAGGGCAGCAGGTACTCGGAAACTTGGTCCCCTCACCAAAGAAGTCCTCGTGCCGGTAACGTCCATAGCCACGCCGCACGAGCTCTGGGCCGCCCTCGCCAACATGTTCTCGACATATTCCAGAGCTCGCGTCAACAACATCCGAGTTGCGCTCTCTACGGCGCAGGAGGGGACGCAATCTGTGGCCGCCTACTTCGCCCACATGAGGTCGCTCGTAGCCACCGGGAAGCACATCGACGATGATGAGATTGTCGCCTACATCACCGCACTAGTAGAAAAAGTGCCATTTCTCCCGGTTCATAAGAGCCATTTGTCCCGGTTCCTGAACTGGGACTAAATGGTCGTTACTAAAGCCCTAGGCCTTTAGTCCCGGTTCCTACACCAACCGGGACAGATGGGCCTCCACGTGACTAGTGCGGTGAGCCCAGGCAGGAGGCACTTTGGTCCCGGTTGGTGGCACCAACCGGGACCAATAGGCATCCACGCGTCAGCTCTTCAGGGGCTAGGGTTTTTTTCTGAAGGGGGGGGGGATTTGGGGTTTTGTATGGTTAATTAAGGTGTTTCATATATTGTGTTAGGTAGTTAATTAATTAATACAGAGAAGTGTCCTCTCTTATCTCCATGCTTGGTCGACACTACGTACTATACGTATAGAGAGCACTCGACACGCTAGCTAGTAAGCAAAAATGAAGGAAACGGAAGATCGTCATGAACATATGCATACAGAGAGAAGTGATATCGACCTCTCCTTCTCGGAGAGATTGGTCGAACAACAAGTTTTCGTATATCTATCCGACGCTACTGGCTACATATATACAATATAAGATCTCTTACAATATAATCCCCTAATTATATATGAACATAGAGTCCACATGGGATTCTCCGTCTTTATCGATCACGTGGTCAAGAAAGAATGCAGCCAATTCCTCTTGAATTCCTCGCATGCGATCTGGTGCTAGGAGTTCATCCTGCATCCGAAACATCTAATTTGAAGAAGGGGGTCAATACATATATATATGAATGAATTAAACTCAACACAAAAGATGGTAATAAAGTAAATTCTGAATATTATTGCTTACGCACTTCATATTGTTTTTTAGTATAGCCCCGCTCACAGGTCGGGTGGCGGATGGACTCGCAAACGTAGTATCCATAGTAATTATTCTCGGCTTCCTGCCACAACCACTTTACAAGAAATAGAGGTAAATCAAAGTGATAAGCAAGCATGCTAAATGGTATTGATGAAACTAGCACTTGAATCACTAGGAGATGCGCGGAACATGCTAGTAGTACTTACTTTCGGGTGTTTAAATTCCAGCTTCTTCGGCAGTCCCGGAGCTTTTGAGGTGAATTTTTTCCAAACCCTGCCAGACAAAGAAAACAATTATTTGATATGAGGAAGTGAACAAAGTTGCCGATATGGTGCGATAATGATCGATTTAACTTATTTCTCGAGAATTTGAGTCATGTCCGCATACTCCTTAGGATCTTTTCGTCTCGAGTCTAAGACGGTTACTAGTCCCTGCTCAAGCTTAATCTCTAGGAGAATATAGTGGAACCTGCGCACGCATGCATAACTCATCAATTACATTACTATAACCTCGACTAATAAGGGAAACCGAATATGCACAAGAAAGTAACACTCACTTGAAGTTGTAAGGAAAGTATTATAGCTTTGTTTTGATTTAATACCAATGATCGTAGCAAGTTGGCCTCAGTATCTTTTTTCTGAAATTCATCCGAATATGCATCTATGATATTTGGGTTAATGAACCCAATATCATTGATTTGTCTTTTCTTCAATTCGACGATCTTCAATCTACATAATATAGTGAGGATAATTATAAATACATGCAATGAAAGAGATGACCTATATATAGAGACTTAATGACAGAAGTAGTACTTACAGACAGTAGCAAGTGACCGTTAATTTATCAAGGGCCTTCCGATTGAAAAACTGGAAGAACTCCTCAACTGGAACATTCAACAGATCAGTTCCAATGAGGTCATGCTCCTCTTTAACTCTCAGCGTTAAAGTATTCGTCCCCCCAGACTCTCTGCAGGTTTTCATGTACCAATCATGGAATATTCGCATCATCGTTGTTAGAGACCTTTCATCTTTGACGAGAGGCTTCCCTTACTCGTATATGTGTTCGTCCACCTCTAAGAATTCATAATGTACATCGTCGGGCAGGTAATTTTCAAGATTGTTATAACCGGGCACCATCCTCGAATCATTAGTGACGATATCGCTAGACACCTTGAGCGGGGGGAACGATTGGTTCGCTTGTTCGCCGAGCTGGGCAATTTTTTCCCAGCTTGTCGTTTCGCTAAACTTTGATCACTGATAGTACTTCCCGACCGCTCTGCTTCGATAAATGACCTTTGAATAATGCGCTCATAGTTGCCTTTCGGCGGAGACTTTGGTGGTTTCTTCAGGGCTTCCACAGTGCGCTTCGTTTTCAGCAGATCTATCTTCTCCCCCGGAAGTGGATGTTTCTTTGCTTTCACCCCTTCAAAGAAGTTCCTCACTTCTTCTCACACGATCTTCTCGTTTTCCTCCGGGGTCCTCTCATATGGTAACTTCTCTGGAGTCTTCAGAGAAGGACCAAATCTGTATTGCCTCCTGCCTATGGCTGTACTGCTAGACGCCGGAGCAGACGGAGCGGCTGCGGCTGTGTTCTTTCCTTGCTTATGAGGCAGAGGAGGACTATGACGCGCCGGAACAGCTGGAGCGGAGACAGGTCTCTTCCGCCCTTGTTGACGAGGCGGAGAAGGAGTAGGCTGGCTGCTCGGGCGCGCCGGCGCAGGCGGATAAGGAGGCGGAGTGGCGCCACGCGCTGGAGAAGGAGGCTGAGTGCCCTGATCTCTCGCCGAAGGAGGAGGCGGAGGAGGAGGCGGAGTACCCTGACTCTCTGGAGAAGGAGGAGGCGGAGGAGGAGGCGGAGTACCCTGACTCTCTGGAGAAGGAGGAGGCGGAGGCGTCCAGTTCGGAAGGTTGATGAGCTCCTTCCGCCATATTCATGGAGTCAACAGACAAGAACCCAACCGAGTCTCCCCTTCACCCATAGGGTGGTCTAGCTCGAGATCCTCAAATCCGTCTGTTATTTCATCCACCTCACCCTAGCATATCCTTCTGGAATCGGCCGGCAGTGAAAAGTTGCGCCAGGTTCAGGAGGTGCAATAGTGCCAACAGCCGCCTTGACTTTCATTTTCATCCATTGCGTCATAAGGTGGCAATTTTGAGACTCTGTGATTAACTCCACGGGGTAGCTAGCAGGAGACGTGAAGACAGGCTCCAGCTGCTGCATCTCGGTGGAAGCCACGCTGCTTCTCCGCTGAGATGGAGGGGTAGCTTCGGCGGGTCGCTTGTTGCGATCTGCTTCTCGTTGCTCTATCGCTTGTACCCTTGCGTGCAACGCCTGAATTTGGATCTGCTCCACTTTGTTCCTCCTCTCCTGGCATTTGTATCCGCCTGCGTCCGGAAACCCGGCCTTTCATGGAATGGAGCCTGGCGTGCCTCGTGACCGTCCAGGGTGCTCAGGATTCCCGAGGGCCATTGTGAGCTCGTCGTTCTCTCTATTTGGAACGAACATCCCTTGTTGCGCTGCATCGATATACTTCCGAAGCTTCGTGACTGGTATTCGCATTTGCTCGTTCGTCCAACGGCACTTCCCTGATACAGGGTCCAAGGTTCAGCCAACCCCGAAGAACCAAGTCCGGCAACGGTCTGGCCAGTTCAATGTCTCTGGTTCGACCCCTTTATCAAGCAGGTCATTCTCAGCCTTGGCCCACAACGGTCGAGCTTTGAGGTAGCCACCTGACCCCGTGCGATGGTGAAGCTTCTTCTTCGCAACATTTTTCTTGTTTGTCGCTGACATCTGCTACCTCTTGAGCACTGCGTTGGATTTCCTTGAAGAGGAAAGGATGATGCAGCAAAGTAGCGTAAGTATTTCCATCAGTTTTTGAGAAACAAGGTATCAATAAAGTAGGAGGCTACGCGCGAGTCCCTTGTACCTGCAAAAAACAAATAACTCCTCGCAGCCAACGCGATAAGGGGTTGTCAATCCCTTCATGGTCACTTACGAGAGTGAGATCTGATAGATATGATAGGTTAATATTTTTGGTTTTTTTGTGATAAAGATGCAAAGTAAAATAAAAGCAAAGTAAAAGGCAAAGGAAATAACTAAGTATTGGAAGATTAATATGATGAAGATAGACCCGGGGGCCATAGGTTTCACTAGTGGCTTCTCTTAAGAGCATAAGTATTTTACGGTGGGTGAACGAATTACTGTTGAGCAATTGACAGAATTGAGCATAGTTATGAGAATATCTAGGTATGATCATGTATATAGGCATCACGTCCGAGACAAGTAGACCGACTCATGCTTGCATCTACTACTATTACTCCACTCATCGACCGCTATCCAGCATGCATCTAGAGTATTAAGTTCATGAAAACAGAGTAACGCCTTAAGCAAGATGACATGATGTAGAGGGATAATTCATGCAATATGATAAAAAAACCATCTTGTTATCCTCGATGGCAACAATACAATACGTGCCTTGCTGCCCCTACTGTCACTGGGAAAGGACACTGCAATATTGAACCCAAAGCTAAGCACTTCTCCCATTGCAAGAAAGATCAATCTAGTAGGCCAAACAAAACTGATAATTCGAAGAGACTTGCAAAGATAACCAATCATACATAAAAGAATTTAGAGAAGATTCAAATATTGTTCATAGATAATCTTGATCATAAACCCACAATTCATCGGTCTCAACAAACACACCGCAAAAAGAAGATTACATCGAATAGATCTCCATAAGAGAGGGGGAGAACATTATATTGAGATCCAAAAAGAGAGAAGAAGCCATCTAGCTAATAACTATGGACCCGAAGGTCTAAGGTAAACTACTCACACTTCATCGGAGAGGCTATGGCGTTGATGTAGAAGCCCTTCGTGATGGATGCCCCCTCCGGCGGAGCTCCGGAACAGGCCCCGAGATGGGATCTCGTGGATACAGAAATTTACGGTGGTGGAATTAGGGTTTTGGCTTCGTATCTGATCGTTTGGGGGTACGTAGGTATAAATAGGAGGAAGGAGTACGTCGGTGGAGCAACAGGGGGGCCACGAGGGTGGAGGGCCCGCTTGGGGGGGGGGGTAGGCGCACCCCCTACCTCGTGGCCTCCTCCTTTATTTCTTGACATAGGGTCCAAGTCTCCTGGATCATGTTCGGTGAGAAAGTCACGTTCCCGAAGGTTTCATTCTGTTTGGACTCCTTTTGATATTCCTTTTCTTCGAAACCCAAAAATAGGCAAAAACATCAATTCTGGGCTGGGCCTCCAGTTAATAGGTTAGTCCCAAAAATAATATAAAAGTGGATAATAAAGCCCAATAATGTCCAAAACAGTAGATAATATAGCATGGAGCAATCAAAAATTATAGATACGTTGGAGACGTATCAACATCTTCTTACTCTTGTCTGATGTCTTGTGGGCCACAAAGTCGTCCCACTGATCTCTGAGCTTCTCATACCGGCCGGTGAATTCTGGTGTCTCTTCTTTGTCAACAAACGATGTTTTCAGCTCATTCCTCCACCTATTGAATAGTTCTGCCATCTTCTTAAGAGTATGAGACTTGATCAATTGCTCTATAACTGGCTTCTCCGGACGATCCTCCTCTGGCGGTAGGGTGAAATTTGACTTCAGCGCGGTCCAAAGATCTTCTTTCTGCATATCGTTGACATAAGACATCTCAGGGTCATCTTTAGCCGGCTTATACCATTGGTGGATGCTGATCGGGATCTTATCCCTAACAAGAACCCCGCACTGAGTAGCAAATGCTTCCTTTGTCCGGATGGGTTCAATCGGCTTACCATCGCACGCGATTGCTGTGATCTCAAACCTTCCATCCGAGCGCAACTTTTTCTTTGGGCCTCGTTTCTTTACCGAAGTTGTGCTCGATCTGGAGGGCTAGAAAAAACAAGAAAGACGAGATTTATTAATTAATATGTGTACGTACCAAAAACAATTAATGCATCAATTAGCTATAGACAGCACATGCTTAATTAATATATATACCGGGCCGGACTCCGTTCGGTCACCGGAGCCGTCATCACGGTGTCCTTCTTCCACCGGCATTCGATCACCGGAGCCGTCATAAAGGTGTCCTTCTTCCACCGGCATTCGGTCACCGGAGCCATCATAATCAAGTCCTTCCTCCTCCATTGTTCGATCATCGTAGCCTGCTTCTTCACCCTGTCCTTCCAGACCATCGGTTTCCTTGAGAAACGACATGACGGCATCACTTCCGGCTGTGATTATGTTCCCCAACACTGCTTTTGTTGCTTCGTCTCAGGGGTGTTCCATAGTTTCTGCAAATATTTACAACATGGCAATTATTATTCAAACATGACAGATGGATATATTAGTGGCAAACGTAGAACTAGCTAGCTAATCACAACAAGGAATCATATTAGTGGCCTCGACGCTTCTCTAGGGTTTGGGGTGGCCTCGGCAACGCTTCAAGGGTTTGGGGTGGCCTCAACGACAACACTCTTTTAACTTGGTAAATTTGGGTGGCCTCGAGAGAATCTATTGGGTAGGGGCGTGGCGGGAGGGGGTAGGAGACCGACATCATTTTTTCTAGGGTTTGGGTGTCCTCAAGTGTTTTCGTCCAGCGAGAGGGCCGGGTTTGGGGTGGCCTCGGCAACGCTTCAGGTTTGTCTAGCTAGTGTCAAAGGATTCAACAAAATCCCTTAGTGTTCCTCGACCATTGACCCCTCGACGACCCTCGCCCCTCGAACTATCGACGACCCTCGACCCCTCGGTGACCCTCGACCCTCTGCCCTAGTTCCCGACCCTCGACCGCTCGGCGATCCTCGACACCCTCATTCCCGATAAAAAAGAAGAAGAATAAAAGATGACAATAAGAAGGAATAGAGGAGTAGAAAAAAAATAGATTTCCACTCCTCTATTCCTTCTTCTTCTCCTCTTTTTTTCTTCTTCAGCCTCTTCTTATTTTTTCCGACGTCCCCCCTAATGTCATGTCCGACCCCCCCGCCTCATGTAATGTCCGATGGCCCCCCTCACATTAACAAAAAACTACCTTAAAAAAAGACTTGCTTCGCCGCGGGTGCTCGATCGGTGCGACGTGGACTCGGTGGAAACACTTTATTAAAATGCGCTGGTGGCCGGGCCGGGCGGTTTTCTTTTCCTTCTTCATTTTTCCTTTGTTTTTTCTTATATGTTTGTTTTCATTTTAACTCTATATTTCGTACATATGGAAAAAATAAAGTTTCTATACAAAAGTGCACAATTTTTATGAACAAATTACAACATCTGAATTAACTACACATCTGAAATTTTCATAATCTTAAAACTAAACTAAACATAAACTAAAATAATCTAAAAAACATGTAAAAACATCTAAAAATAGCATCTAAAAACATCTGAAAAACACCTAAAAATCTAATAGCACGGCGCAAGGGCGGAGGGGCCGGCGCCGGCGCCGGCGGGGCAGGGCAGGGGCGCAGGAGCGTGGCGCAGGGGCGCGGGACAGGGGTGGGGCGCGGAAGCAGGCTGGGGCTCACAGGGAGCGGCGGGGCACAGTTGGCGGCGCATCGGGGCCGACAGGGGCGCGAGGGTTGACGCCGTTGTCGGGGCAGAGGGCGTCAGCGGCGATGTTGAGCAGCCTGACGGCATCGGTGGCGGCGGCAATGGCGATGTTGAACAGCCTGACGGCGTCGGTGGCGGCGGCGATGGCAAGGTGAGCAGGGGCGTCGGGCGGATACGGCGAGGAGAAGCAGGGGCATCGGGGGAGAAGAAGTGATGGATTTTGTCGAAACTGCTAAGTGTTTTCTTATATACCCAGGGCATTGGTACCGGTTCATGGCACCAACCGGGACCAATGCCACCTTTAGTCCCGGTTGGTGGCACCAACCAGGACCAAAAGTCTCTTTTCAGCAGCCCAAAGGGCGGGAAGCAGAGGCCTTTGGTCCCGGTTGGTGGCATCAACCGGGACTAAAGGGTGGGCATTGGTCCCGGTTGGTGCCACGAACCTATACCAATTCCCCCCTTTAGTCTCGGTTGGTGCCACCAACCCGGACCAAAGGCCTTGCACAGCGGCGTGGTGGTGGGAGTTTAGTCCCACCTCGCTAGTTGAGAGCGTTCGACACCTGTTTATAAGCTCGGTTGCCTCTTCCCTTTCGAACTCCTCTGAACTGCAGGCCTATGGGCCAAATGTAACACTTCTATGCCTATGGGCCTACTGGGCCTTCTGCGGGCCTGAATCCTGGCCCATGGATGGGTTTGTAGTCGTATTCGGGCCGTGGTGGCCTAGTAGGTGGCATTTTTTTTTATTTTTTCTTAGTTTTTTTGTTTTATTTAGTTTTTTGTTTCTACATACAACAAAATACTTATTTGTTTTATTTTATTTTGTTTCTAATTACTTATTTTTTTTATTTTATGATAGTTCTTTTTGCTATTAATGTTTGTAACAAAAAAGTTCTTTATGAAAATTCTTTTTTCTTTCAATGATTTTGAACAGAAACTCCATGGATGGGTTTTTAGTCGTATTCAGGCGGTGGTGGCCCAGTGGGTGGCAATTTTTTATGTTTTCTCAGTTTTTTTATTTTCTTTTTTGCTTTATTTATTTTGTTTTGTTTCTACTTACAACAAAATACTTATTTGTTTTATTTTATTTTGTTTCTAATTACTTATTTATTTTATGATAATTCTTTTTTCTATTAAAGTTGGAACAAAAAAAGTTCTTTATGAAAATTCTTTTTGCTTTTAATGATTTTGAACAGAAACTCCATAGTTTTTCTGTGTTCAAAATGCACCATTCAAAGCCATATCATCAATTTTCAACCCTTTCTGACTTCATTTGTTATTTTTCATGCATTTACTAATTATTTTGAGCTATTAGACCCTGAAATTGAAAAGCATTTCAAATGAACTCTGAAAAGGTTGAAAGTTGGCATCATATCATCATTTCATCCACATAGCATGTGCAAGAAAGTAGAGAGGGTTACGGCAAAAACTGGATGCACTTCATGTACAAAACAGACAATCTCTATCGAAGTATCAGGGTTTCATACGAAAACTCGTCTGTTACAAAGGGATTTCATTTTTTAACTTATTTGAACTCCATAGTTTTTCTGTGTTCAAAATACACAATTCAAAGCCACATCATCAATTTTCAACCCTTTCTGACTTCATTTGATATTTTTCATGCATTTACTGATTATTTTGAGCTATAAGACCCTGAAATTGAAGGCAACATATAGCTCTCATGAATAGATAAGTGACCAAATTAATAGAAGTTCATCATCACATTAAAAACAAAGTACATACATAGTTCTCATTGAACAAGATATAGCTCTCCAGAGCATCTAGTTAAACCATACATTGAAACTATGTAAAACCTTTCAATGCAACAAAAAATGCGATCATAATCACAACCAAGGTAAAAATTGATCCAACGGCATAATGATACCAAGCCTCGGTATAAATGGCATATTTTCCAATCTTTCTAATCTTCAACCGCATGGCATCCATCTTGATCTTGTGATCATCGACGACATCCGCAACATGCAACTCCAATCTCCTCAAATTTTTTATTTTTTCCTTCAGGTAATTGTTTTCTTCTTCAACTAAATTTAACCTCTCGACAATAGGGTCGGTAGGAATTTCCGGTTCAACTACCTCCTACATAAGTAAAATCTATGTCACATTGGTCGGCATAATTGTCATAAACAATAAATGAACCAAATAGTTATAAAAAGATAATATATACCACATCTGAATCATAGACAGGACGAGGGCCGACGGGGGCGGATACCAAAACCATCGCACTTTATAATAACAAGAAATAATAACAGTTAGAAAATTAGACAAGTATCTATCTAAAGTAAGAATTATTTTTTTTCAGAAAGAAGATAAGAACAAGAGGCTCACCACGGTGGTGCCGGCAACGAGATCGGCGCGGGCGATCGACGACGGTGAAGACGGCGACGGGACGTGACGGACCACTAAACCTATGCAAATCTCAGGGGAAATGGAGCTTGGAGGTCAAGCTTCGAGAGGAGAAATCTTAACAAGTGTGGCTCGGGCATTTCATGGAACACCTCATGTGCATAGGGGGTGAGCTAGAGCACCCAAATGCCCTCTCCTCGCCGGCCAGAAAAAACAGAGCACTGTGGAGTGCTCTGCTGCAGCGATGGGGTATATATAGGCAACTCATTTGTCCCGGTTCGTGGCTGGGACCGGGTCTAAAGCCTAGCCTTCTGTCCCGGTTCAAGCCAAGAACCGGGACCAATGGTTGTGGGCCAGGAGCAAGGCCCATTGGTCCCAGTTCGTGCCTAGAACTGGGACAAATGGGTCCATACGAACCGGGACCAATGCCCACGAGGCCCTGGCCGGCCCCCTGGGCTCACGAACTGGGACGAATGCCCCCATTGGTCACGTGTCGTGACTGAACCTGGACTAATTGGCTTGCCATGGCCGAACCAAAGCCCTGTTTTCTACTAGTGCCGCCAGCCTCGACATGTAGTACCAGCCTCTTGTCTCCACCAACGATGCCCGCACCGACACCATCATAACCGACGACCTCTATGCTCAGATGAGCAACTCTGATCAGTGCCTCGTTCTCTATAGCTCAGAGGGATCCGATAGGGGCTTCAAGTCCTCCGCCAATATAGCCTCTCGTGGCCGCGGCTCATCATGCTACCTTGGACCGCAACGTAGCAAGGGCAAGTCGTCTGGTGGTGGAAATAGCAAAGGCGACAACCCCTCCCGCAGCGGCGGCGGCAGGCGGCACTCCAACAGCAACAACAAGGGTCGCCATAGCGGCAAGCCTCGAGTAGGTCTGGACATCTCGCGTTGCCAAATTGATGGCAAGCCGGGCCACACCAAATGGGATAGCTAGTACCGCTACCAGGACAATGACGAATCTTCCCAATATGAGAAGGTCGCGGGGGCAGCACATGGATCCTATGGCACATATGCCAATTGCTATCTGGACAACGGCGTGATGCACCACATGATAACCCACAAGTATAGGGGATCGCAATAGTTTTCGAGGGTAGAATTTTCAATCCAAATTTATAGATTCGACACAAGGGGAGCCAAAGAATTTTTGTAAGTATTAGCAGTTGAGTTGTCAATTCAACCACACCTGTAGATTAAATATCTGCAGCAATGTGATCAGTAGCACAGTTATATGATAGTTTGATGGTAGTAGTAACAATAGCAGTGGTAACATGACAATAGTAACAGTTTTGTAGCAGTTGTAATAGTAGCAATCACAATAGTAACTTAGCAAGAACAATATATGGAAAACTCTTAGGCATTGGATCGGTGAATTCTTTGGACAATATTCATCATATAACAGTCATAACTTAGGGCAACACAGAACTAGCTCCAGTTCCTAAATATAATGTAGCATGTATTTCGTAAATAGTCATCCATGCTTATGGAAAAGAACTTCCATGACATCTTTTGTAGTACCCTCCCGCGGCAGCGGGTCCATAAGGGAACTAAGGGATATTAACACCTCCTTTTAATAGTGAATCGGAACAAAGCATTAACACATAGTGAATACATAAACTCCTCAAACTACGGTCATCACCAGAATGTATCCCAATTGTTGTCACCTTGAGGTTTACGGATCATAACACATAATAGGTGCATATGACTTGCAAGATTGGATCAAGAACATAGATATAATGATGAAAACATAAACGGTTTAGATACCAAATCATGACACTCGGGCCCTACTGACAAGCATTAAGCATGGCAAAGTCATAGCAACATCTATCTCATAACATAGAGGATACTAGGGATCAAGCACTAATAAAACTAACTCGATTACATGATGAATCTCATCCAACTCCTCAGTGACCAGCGAGCCTATGAAGGAATTACTCACTCCTGATGGGAAGCATCATGGAATTGGTGATAAAGGAGGGTTGGTGATAATGAAGAACGAATATTCCCCTCCTTAAATGGGCTCCAGATAAGGCATCCCGATAAAGAAGAGGAGGTGGCGGCGGCTCCGCATCGTGAAACGCGATGAAACTTACTCTCCTTTTTTTCTAGAAAAATAGGATTTTATATTGTTGGAATTAGGGTCAGAGGGGCCACGAAGGTCCCACCATCCACCAGGGCGCGCTTGGGGGTGTGTCCCACCCTAGTGTCTCGTGCCCAGCCAGGGCACCCCCTCCGGTGGTTCTTGATTCTTGTATTTTTTTATTTATTGGGAAATAATTCTTCAAAAAGTTTCGACCAAATCAGACAACTTTTATTTCTGCACAAAAACAACACCATGGTAGTTCTGCTGAAAACAACATTGGTCTAGGTTAGTTTCATTCAAATCATGCAAATTAGAGTCCAAAACATGACCAAATGTGTTAGGAAAAGTAGATACAATGGAGACGTATCAACTCCCCCAATCTTAACCCATTGTTTGTCCTCATGCAATTCGGTTGACAAACTAAAAGTGATAAAGAAAACCTTTTACGAATTTTTTTGTTCTTGTCTACATAAATATTCTTAAATAGCACCCAGGTTTTCAGCAAAGATCATGACTAACCATGTCAACAATAACTCTTACAAAATATATTTACCCAAATCAATGGTATAAGCAACTAGCGAGCAATAATAAAATATCTCGAATGCCAACAATTTCTCAAAACAATCATGATATAATATGACAATAGTGGTATCTCGCTAGCCCTTTCTGAGATCGCAAAACATAAATGCGGAGCACCTCCAAAGTTCAAGTAGCGACTAAACATTGTAATTCATGGTAGAGAAGATCCAGTCATGATGCATTCACATTAACTAAAAACAATGCTTGAGGATGATAATAGTGCTCTTAGGTCTGGCGCTTGTTTGAGAAGGTGAAGACTCAACATAAAATTAAATAGAGAGACCCTTCGCCGAGGGAAGCAGGGATTTGCAGAGGAGCCAGAGCTCAAGGTTTAAATCAGAGATAATTATAATTTTTGGAGGAACACCCTTCCTATGAACGTTACTACCAAGAGTTATCAATATCTTCCATGCTAAACAAATTAGCGGTGGTTCCCAAGCGGTAAAAGTAAAGGTTTAATCCCCTCCACCAACAAACACACTCCATAGCTAGCCGAATACATGGGTACCATCCATACCAATAACAGTCATGGGGGGTTGTTTAATTATTTGCAATTTTTGATTTCAGGAATGGGCATCCCTATTACCAGCCCCTTTCGTGCAAGGACGAGTGAATGAATAGTCATCGTGAGAATAACCTGCTTAGCATGGAAGATACTGATCACCCCATGTCGCTCCATGAGCAGTCCAGGCACATAAACATATGTTCATTTGAAATTTTAGAGGTAGCACATGCAAATTTACTTGGTACAACAGGGTAATACCGAATATAGGAAGATATGGTGGAATCATCTGGAATAACTTTAGTTTAAGGATTTTGATGCACAAGAAGTATTCTCGCTTAGTATAGGCGAAGGCTAGCAAATAGATTGAGAACTGGCCAGCTAGAGAGTAAAAACGGTCATGAACATGCACTATGAATAATTAACATTGAATACTAACATGAGTAAGATATAAACATCATGAACATAAATATCGTGGAAGCTAGTACCATTGAATACTACATTGCAATCATTTTGAATGCAAGTTGACACCCTAGATAATTCATTATCCACTCCTACCTAATTAAGCATGGCATGAGCAACTATAATCTCTAATTGTCATTGCAAATATCACTACTCACTGGTAGAAAAGGGGCCAGTAGTCCCGGTTCATAAGGGCCTTCTGTCCCGGTTCCTGAACCAGGACTAAAGGGTCGGTACTAATGCCCTGTTCCTTTAGTCCCGGTTCAATCCAGAACCGGGACTGATGGGCCTCCACGTGGCCTATGCGCGGAGCCCAAGCAGGAGACCCTTTGGTCCCGGTTGGTGGCACCAACCGGGACCAATAGGCATCCACGCGTCAGCATTTCTGTGGCAGGGGTTTTTGTTTTTTTTTGAAGGGCGCGGGGGGGGGGGGGGGTTGGGGGTTTTTGGGGGTTAATTTAGGTGTTTCATATATTGTGTTAGCTAGCTATAATTAATAGAGAGAAGTGTCCTCTCTTATGTCCGTGCTTGGTCGACGCTACGTACTATACATACGTATAGAGAGGACTAGGCACGCTAGCTACATGGGACGTGGGACGTGGATGTAGTGTCTGACACTACATCCACGTCCCACAAGTGACGTGGGCGTCGAAGCCCGCGCCACTTGTGGGACGTGGATGTAGTGTCCGACACCGACGGTACATGTATCTCACACTGACGATACTTTCTATTTAGGGTTTCTCCTCTACCGCTCGGCGACCCTCGACGACCCTCGTTTCCGATAAAATGAAGAGGAAGAAGAAGAAAAAAAAGAGAAGAAGAGAAGAAGAAGAAAAAAAGAGGAGAAGAATCGTTCCCGATAAAATAAAGGGGAAGAAGAAGAAAAAAAAGAGAAGAAGAGGAAGAAGAAGAAAAAAAGTAAAGGTTTCTCCTCTACCACTCGGTGACCCTCGACGACCCTCGTTCCCGATAAAATAAAGAGGAAGAAGAAGAAGAAAAAAGAGGAGAAGAAAAAATAGAGGAGAAGAACTCCTCTATTCTTTCTTCTCCTCTTTCTTTTTCTTCTTCCTCTTCTTTTTTTATCCTCTTCTTCCTCTCATGTTCGACGACCCTCGACCCCTCGGCGACCCTAGACCCCCTCTCGACCCCCTCATGTCGAAGTTATCGGGTAGGGGGTATATCGACAACGACATACCTGATACATACATACATACATACATATCACATGCATCCATACATATATGAACAAAATTAATATCTACTAATTAACAACCTAAATAAAAAAACTAATACATATAGGAAGAGGAAGAAAAAAGAAGAGAAGAAAGAATAGAGGAGAAGACTTCCTCTTCTTCCTCTCCTCTTATTCTCCCTCTTATTCCCCTTCTTCCTCGCCTCTCTCATGAATGTCCGACATTCTCGACCCCCCCCCCCCACGTGTCGAAGAAAAAAAAGAGGAGAAGAAGAAAGGAATAGAGGAGAAAAGAGAAAATAGAATATATATTCTATTTTTCTCTTCTTCTCCTCTATTCCTTTCTTCTTCTCCTCTTCATTTCTTCTTTTTTCTTCTTCTTATTTATTTCTCCTCGTCTTCCTCTCCCCTCTTCTTCTCCTTTCTTCCTCTTCTTATTTCCTTTTTCTTCTCATTCTTTTTCTTCTTATTCCTTCTTAAAAATACACGAAGTAGTATTGCTTTTTTTTAAATAATGTTCAAATAGAAATTTTAGAAAAAAAGTAAAGGTTTTGCCTAATTCATTGTTCATATGAATATGTAAACATTTGCATATTTACAATAATCAATATCACCAAAAAATCTATGAACAGAAGAAAATACTATTTTTTTCTATTAATCTATCTTTTGCATACATATAGACACATACATATACTATACATATACATATAATCAGGAAGAAACATATATGAATTTGCAAAAAAATTAAAAACAGGGGGGAAGAGGTGGGCGGTGCCGGCCCTGACCAAAGCGAGAGGCGACGGCGGCGCGGGGCGGCGACGGCGAGGCAGAGGTGGGGCAGCGATGGCGTCGGGGTGGCGACGCGGGGCGGCGACGGCGTAGGGGCGCGACGCGGGGCGACGACGGCGTCGGGGCTGCGCGGGGAGGTGACAGCGACGGCGCGGGGTGGCGCGCGACGACGGAGTCGGGGCGGCGCGGGGTGGCGACGACGTTTGGACGACGCGGGACGGCGTCGGAGGCAGGGGCGACGACGGCGACGGCGAGGCGCAGAGGGGCAGCCTGGCGGCATCGGACGGGGAAGACGAACTGAATGGAAATTTTCACAAGTGCTAGTTATATAGTAAAGGAATTGGTCACGGTTCCTGGCACAAACCGTGACCAATGCCCCCCTTTAGTCCCGGTTGGTGCCACCAACCGGGACCAAAGGCCTATTTTCAGCAGCCCAAAGGGCGGGAAGCGGCGGCCTTTGGTCCCGGTTGGTAGAACCAACCGGGACTAAAGGGGGGCATTGGTCACGGTTCGTGTCACCAACCGTGACCAATGCCCCCCTTTAGTCCCGGTTGGTGCCACCAACCGGGACTAAAGGCCTTGTGCGGCTGCTGCGTGGAAAGTTTACTCCCACCTCGCTAGTTGAGAGGGGTGCGCAGTGGTTTATAAGCCCCACTGCTGCACCCCTCTCGAGCTCCTCTCCTTTGCAGGCTTACGGGCCTAATTGTCACTGCTATGCTTGTGGGCCTACTAGGCCTCCTGCGGGCCTGAATCCTGGCCCTTGGATGGGTTTGTAGTCGTATTCAGGCCGGGGGGGCCCAGTAGGTGGCATTTTTATTGTTTTATTGTTCTTTTATTTATTTTCTTTTGTTTTTTGCTTTATTTTTTAATTCTTTATGCTTTTAGTTTTAGAAAAATTATAAACTTTTTGTTAATGCCATTAGTTTTCAAATTTGAAAACACTTTTTTGTTTTCTTTGTTGCTTTATTTATTTTATTTTGTTTCTAGTTACAACAAAATACTTATTGTTGCTATTTTCTTCAAGTTTTTTGGTTTGTTTTCTGCATTATTTATTTTATTTAGTTTTTTTGCTTTATTTTTTTATTACTTTTGCTTTTAGTTTTAGAAAAATTATAAACTTTCTGTTAGTGCCATTAGTTTTCAAATTTGAGAACACTTTTTTAGTTTTTTATTTTCTTTGTTGCTTTATTTATTTTATTTTGTGATTAACTTTACTATAAAAATAGTTTTTTCCCAGTTTTTTTGATTTTTTTTGCATTATTTTTGTTTTTTGTTTTTTGCTTTAATTTTTAATTCTGTTTGCTTTTAGGTTAGCAAAATTATAAACTTTCTGTTAGTGCCATTAGTTTTAGAAAAATTATAAACTTTCTGTTAGTGCCATTAGTTTTCAAATTTGAATAGTTAAAAATTGAATTCTTTGAAAATTGTTTGAATCACATGTTTGTGATTAACTTACTAAAAAAATGAGAATAGATGCGCTTATAGAGAAAATTCAACCTAAATTCCTAGTAAATTTCTATGAATTTCAGAGAAATTCACTATGAATTTAGGTTAAACTTTTCTCTATTAGGGCATCTATTTTCACTTTGAGAGGAGCTCAACAAGGCAGAGAGGGAAGGGCTTATAAACCGGTGTGAGCCCCCTTCGGTTGGCGAGGTGGGACTAAACTCTGCCCGCAACGAGGACCAACCCTTTAGTCCCGGTTTGTGGCACAAACCGGGACTAATGGTCATGGGCCAGGGGCAAGGAGCAAAATTATAAACTTTCTGTTAGTGCCATTAGTTTTAGAAAGTTGAAAGTTGAAAGTTGGCATGGGCCAGGGACTAATGGTCATGGTATTACGAGGGCCGAACCATAAGACATGAAAGCATTTCAAATGAACTCTGAAAAACTTGAAAGTTGGCATGGTATCATAATTTCACCCACATAGCATGTGCATGTACAAAACGGACAATGGTAGCATTTTCGTGTGTTACAAAGTTGGCATGGTATCATCATAATAGTTGCGGGAGAAATTCTTCACTTTTTCTTCGCTTGTGTCATTTGCTTATTGCGCCGTAACCATGGATAATCTTCATTGTTTATCAGGATGCTTGGGTCAGCCTTGACATTGAAGGGAGGAATTTCATGAAACTTTTCATAATCTTCAGACATGTCTGTCTTGCCGTCCACTCCCAGGATGTCCCTTTTTCCTGAAAGAACTATGTGGCACTTTGGCTCATCGTATGATGTATTCGCTTCCTTATCTTTTCTTTTTCTCGGTTTGGTAGACATGTCATTCACATAGATAACCTGTGCCACATCATTGGCTAGGACGAACGGTTCGTCAGTGTACCCAAGATTTTTCAGATCCACTGTTGTCATTCCATACTGTGGGTCTACCTGTACCCCGCCGCCTGACAGATTGACCCATTTGCACTTAAACAAAGGGACCTTAAAATCAGGTCCGTAGTCAATTTCCCATATGTCCACTATGTAACCATAATATGTGTCCTTTCCGCTCTCGGTTGCTGCATCAAAGCGGACACCTCTGTTTTGGTTGGTGCTCTTTTGATCTTGGGCGATCGTGTAAAATGTATTCCCATTTATCTTGTATCCTTTGTAAGTCAATACAGTCAAAGATGGTCCCCTGGACAACAAGTACAACTCATCACAAACAGTGTTGTCACCTCTGAGACGTGTTTCCAACCAACTGCTGAAAGTCCTGATGTATTCACATGTAATCCAGTCGTCGCACTGCTCCGGGTGTTTGGAGCGCAGACTGTTCTTGTGTTCATCGACATACGGGGTCACCAAGGTAGAGTTCTGTAGAACTGTGTAGTGTGCTTGAGACCAAGAATATCCGTCCCTGCATATTATTGAGTCTCTTCCAAGAGTGCCTTTTCCAGTCAGTCTCCCCTCATACCGCGATTTAGGGAGACCTATCTTCTTAAGGCCAGGAATGAAGTCAACACAAAAACCGATAACATCCTCTCTTTGATGGCCCATGGAGATGCTTCCTTCTGGCCTAGCGCGGTTACGGACATATTTCTTTAGGACTCCCATGAACCTCTCAAAGGGGAACATATTGTGTAGAAATACGGGCCCCAGGATGACAATCTCGTCGACTAGATGAACTAGGACGTGTGTCATGATATTGAAGAAGGATGGTGGGAACACCAGCTCGAAACTGACAAGACATTGCACCACATCACTCCTTAGCCTTGGTATGATTTCTGGATCGATCACCTTCTGAGAGATTGCATTGAGGAATGCACATAGCTTCACAATGGCTAATCGGACGTTTTCCGGTAGAAGCCCCCTCAATGCAACCGGAAGCAGTTGTGTCATAATCACGTGGCAGTCATGAGAATTTAGGTTCTGAAACTTTTTCTCTGGCATATTTATTATTCCCTTTATATTCGACGAGAAGCCAGTCGTGACCTTCATACTGAGCAGACATTCATATAAGATTTATTTCTCTTCTTTCGTAAGAGCATAGCTGGCAGGACCTTTATACAGCATCGGAGGCATGCCGTCTTTTTCGTGCAAACGTTGCAGGTCCTCCCGTGCCTCAGGTGTATCTTTTGTCTTCCCATACACGCCCAAGAAGCCTAGCAGGTTCACGCAAAGGTTCTTCGTCACGTGCATCATGTCGATTGAAGAGCGGACCTCTAGGTCTTTCCAGTAGGGTAGGTCCCAAAATATAGATTTCTTCTTCCACATGGGTGCATGTCCCTCAGCGTCATTCGGAACAGCCAGTCCACCGGGACCCTTTCCAAAGATTACGTAGTGTAAATCATTGACCATAGCAAGTACGTGATCACCGGTACGCATGGAGGGCTTCTTCCGGTGATCTGCCTTGCCTTTGAAATGCTTGCCTTTCTTTCGACATTGATGGTTGGTCGGAAGAAATCGACGATGGCCCAGGTACACATTCTTCCTGCATTTGTCCAGGTATATACTTTCAGTGTCATCTAAATAGTGTGTGCATGCGTGGTATCCTTTGTTTGTCTGTCCTGAAAGGTTACTGAGAGCGGGTCAATCGTTGATGGTCACGAACAGCAACGCCTTAAGGTTAAATTCCTCCTGTCTGTGCTCATCCCACGTACGTACACCGTTTCCATTCCACAGCTGTAAAAGTTCTTCAACTAATGGCCTTAGGTACACATCAATTTCGTTGCCGGGTTGCTTAGGGCCTTGGATGAGAACTGGCATCATAATGAACTTCCGCTTCATATAGTCACGGGCCAGGTGCTGTGATTGCTGCTCTGCTCCCCGAAAGGATTAATGCCATCCGCGCTTAAAGAAAACCATACATTCCTTGGGTCCTTTGCAAACTCATCCTAGTACTTTCTCTCGATTTTTCTCCACTGCGACCCGTCAGCGGGAGCTCTCAACTTCCCATCTTTCTTTCGGTTCTCACTGTGCCATCGCATCAACTTGGCATGCTCTTCGTTTCTGAACAGACGTTTCAACCGTGGTATTATAGGAGCATACCACATCACCTTCGCAGGAACCCTCTTCCTGAGGGGCTCGCCGTCAACATCACCAGGGTCATCTCGTCTGATCTTATACCGCAACGCACCGCATACTGGGCATGCGTTCAGATCCTTGTATGCACCGTGGTAGACGATGCAGTCATTAGGGCATGCATGTATCTTCTCCACCTCCAATCCTAGAGGGCATACGACCTTCTTTGCTGCGTATATACTGTCGGGCAATTCGTTATCCTTTGGAAGCTTCTTCTTCAATATTTTCAGTAGCTTCTCAAATCCTTTGTCAGCCACAGCATTCTCTGCCTTCCACTGCAGCAATTCCAGTACGGTACCGAGCTTTGTGTTGCCATCTTCGCAATCGGGGTATAACCCTTTTTTGTGATCCTCTAACATGCGATCGAACTTCAGCTTCTCCTTTTGACTTTCGCATTGCGTCCTTGCATCGACAATGACCCGGCGGAGATCATCATCATCGGGCACATCGTCTGGTTCCTCTTGATCTTCAGCAGCTTCACCCGTTGCAGCATCATTGGGCACATCGTCTGGTTCCTCTTGATCTTCACCAGCTCCCCCCGTTGCGGCATCACCGTATTCAGGGGGCACATAGTTGTCATCGTACTCTTCTTCTTCGCCGTCTTCCATCATAACCCCTATTTCTCCATGCCTCATCCAAACATTATAGTGTGGCATGAAACCCTTGTAAAGCAGGTGGGAGTGAAGGATTTTCCGGTTAGAGTAAGACCTCATATTCCCACATTCAGTGCATGGACAACACATAAAACCATTCTGCTTGTTTGCCTCAGCCGCATCGAGAAACTCATGCACGCCCTTAATGTACTCGCAGGTGTGTCTGTCAACGTACATCCATTGCCGGTTCATCTGCATGCATTATATATAATTAAGTGTCCAAATTAATAGAAGTTCATCATCACATTAAAACCAAAGTGCATACATAGTTCTCATCTAACAACATATAGCTCTCCAGAGCATCTAATTAATTAAACCATACATTGAACCTATGTAAAACATTTCAACGCGAACACAACTGCGATCATAATTGGAACCAAGGTAACAATTGATCCAATGGCATAATGATACCAAGCCTCGGTATGAATGGCATATTTTCTAATCTTTCTAATCTTCAAGCGCATTGCATCCATCTTGATCTTGTGATCATCGACGACATCCGCAACATGCAACTCCAATATCATCTTCTCCTCCTCAATTTTTTTATTTTTTCCTTCAACAAATTGTTTTCTTCTTCGACTAAATTTAACCTCTCGACAATAGGGTCGGTTGGCATTTCCGATTCACATACATCCTACATAAATAAAATCTATGTCACGTTGGTCGGCATAATTTTCTTAAACAATAAATGAACCAATAGTTATAAAGATAATATATATGCCACATCCGAATCATAGATAGGACGAGGGCCGACGGGGGCGGATACCAAAACCATTGCACTATATAAGATGCAATAATAAAAGTAAGAAAATAATACAAGTAAGAATATTTTTCCTTTCAGAAAGAAGATAAGAACAAGAGGCTCACCACGGTGGTGCCGGCGATGAGCTCGGCCCGGGTGATCGACGGCGGTGAAGACGGGGACGGGGCGTGACGGACCGCTAAACCTAGACAAATATTATGGAAAATGGAGCTTGGAGGTCGAGCTTGGAGAGGAGAAAGCTTAAGTAGTGTGGCTCGGGCATTCCATCAAACACCTTTTGTGCATAGGAGGTGAGCTAGAGCACCACCAAGCCCTCTCCCCCTCGGCCAGAGAAAAATAGAGCACTGGGGTGCTCTGCTCGCGAGCGAGGGGTATATATAGGCACCTCATTGGTCCCGGTTGGTGACATGAACCGGGACTAAAGGGGAGCCTTTGGTCCCGGTTCAAGCCATCAACCGGGACCAATGGTGGTGGGCCAGGAGCGAGGCCCATTGGTCCCGGTTCATCCCACCAACCGGGACCAAAAGGTCCAGATGAACCGGGACCAATGGCCCACGTGGCCCAGCCGGCCCCCTGGGCTCACGAACCAGGACCAATGCCCACATTGGTCCCGGTTCTAGACTGAACCGGGACTAATGGGCTGACCCGGCCTGGACCTAAGCCCTGTTTTCTACTAGTGACTAGAGAAAAGCCTAGCAGTAGAGTGGGTTTTTGGCCTAGCAGTAGCGCGGGGTGCCGCGCTACTGATAAGGCGCTACAGCTAAAGGTTAGCAGTTGCGTGAGTCCACACACGCTACTGCTATAAGTACTTAGTAGTAGAGAGTTTTCTGTAACGCGCTACTGGTAAGTACTAGCAGCGCGCCTCTTGATACGTCCATTTTGCATCATGCTTTTATATCAATATTTATTGCATTATGGGCTGTTATTACACATTATGCCACAATACTTATGCCTATTCTCTCTTATTTTACAAGGTTTACATGAAGAGGGAGAATGCCGGCAGCTGGGATTCTGGGCTGGAAAAGGAGCAAATATAAGAGACCTATTCTGCACAGCTCAAAAAGTCCTGAAACTTTTGATACTTGAACAATTCTACCAAAATTAGGAAAAATAAACAATTTTCATAGGAAGACAGTGCAAAAAGAGTCAGAACCATTTAACGTTCCAGCTAAAAATTTAAAATCGTGCACTACAGCCAAAGTTTCTGTCCTGCACCATACAAACCATCAAGCAAATGTAAACATCCTAAAGGCAAACCTTGGCACATTATTTTTATAATACAATGGAATTGTACAAGGGGATAATTATTTTTGTTGAAAAGTTTATGTAATCAAGATTCACAAAGTTTCAGTGAGCATGAACAAAGTTCAAGGAGCTCTCCCACTTCAACCATGCTTGCCTTTCTCACTTTCACTTTCCTTTTTGAAAAGTTTTGGGTTCCCCTCTTTATTTTTGTTGTTTTCAAACTATATGAAAGCACTCAACAGAAATAAATGAATCTCTAAAACTTCCGGATTGTCTCCCTGGCAGCGCTTTCTTTAAAGCCATTAAGCTAGGCATATAGTGCTCAAGTAGTGAATCCACCCGGATCCCAAGGTATATCAAAGCCAATTTGAATCAACAATGATTTGTAATTTAGTAGTGAGCACAAAGTAACATATATCAAGAAGTGACAAATTCTAACTCTCTTCCTATGCATCGGCATGTCATAAAAGAACAATTCATGCACACCTAGTAAAGTCCAATGCATAGTATAAACAGTTTCTTGCAGTTCTATCATATTGGAAACATAGAGAGGTGGAGATATAGTTCCTCTCTCATAATAATTGCAAGTAGGAGCAGCAAGCACATGCATATTATACTGATCAAAATCATCATGTGTAGTAGTAAAAGGCAACCCATCAATGTAATCCTTAATAAGTGCAAACTTCTCCGATATAGTGTAGTTGGGAGAATTCAAAAAGATAATAGGACTATCATGTGTAGGTGCAATAGCAACAATTTCATGTTTAACATAAGGAACTATAGCAAGTTCATCTCCATAAGCATAATTCATATTGGCATCTTGGCCATAAGCATAGCAAGCATCATCAAAAAGGGATATTTCAAAAGGATCGACGGGATCATAGCAATTTTCATAGCATTCATCCTTCGGTAAGCACGAAGGGGAATTAAAAAATGTATGAGTTGAAGAGTTACTCTCATTAGAAGGTGGCCACGGGTGATCAATCCGCTCTTCCTCCTTTTGTTCTTCGCTCTCCTCCTCATCTTTTTCATCCCATGAGCTCATAGTGTCATCAACTTCTTCTTCCATAGATTCCTGCAAAATATTAGTCTCTTCTTGGACAGCGGAGACTTTCTTAATAAGTGCATTAATTTCATAATTGTATTCATAATTCTCATAGCAATATTTGAGGATAGCTAAATTTTCAGATCTATAACAAGCATAATCAATATCAACAAACTCTTTAAACATAGATTCAATTTCATAAGCACCCATAAAAGCAACAAATTCTTCTATTTGTTCCACATCATAGTAATCATATATGGCTCTAGCATAAGAAGGCAAGGTTTCATTATCATTAAATTCACATGAAAAGGGAAGGTGTGGAGCCTTCACCTTAGAGCAACAAGTATAATCATATTCCACGCATAGTTGTCTAGCATACCACTTCAATATATGAATTTGATCCCATAATAGTTTCCCTTTTTGTGTCAAGCGGTAATCCCTAAAGTATTCATGTTGATCCAACGTTACTCCCATTACATAATTAAATGGGGTTTTCTCAGGATTATTAAAGTAGTATAAAATATCTTTCACATAACCAGCATCGAGGGTTTTAGGAGGTTCCCCATCTCCATGAGTAGCAAGTACACCTAATTTTTTTGGTATTTCGTGTTCCATATCCATAACTAAAGATAAAGAACAACTAAGACCGGTAAATAAAAATTACTTAGTGATAAAGCAAACAAGCACACACGAGAATATTCACCCCACGCTATTGCTCCCCGGCAACGGCGCCAGAAAAAGGTCTTGATAACCCACAAGTATAGGGGATCGCAACAGTTTTCGATAAGTAACAGTGTCGAACCCAACGAGGAGCTAAAGGTAGAACAAATATTCCCTCATGTTCTATCGACCAACGATACAACTCTACGCACGCTTGACGTTCGCTTTACCTAGAACAAGTATGAAACTAGAAGTACTTTGTAGGTGTTGTTGGATAGGTTTGCAAGAAAGTAAAGAGCACGAAAATAAAACTAGGGGCTGTTAAGGTAAATAAGCAACTAAAGTAAATATAGCGAGTGTGGAAAAGTGGTGGTAGGAGTTGTGAAATTGTCCCTTAAGCAATTGACTACTTTACTAGACCCACAGCAAGTATTATGTGGGAGAGGCCACTGCTAGCATGTCATTCCTGACTTGGAATTCTATGCACTTATGATTGGAACTATTAGCAAGCATCCGCAACTACTAATGTTCATTAAGGTAAAACCCAACCATAGCATTAAGATATATTGGTCCCCCTTCAATCCCGTATGCATCAATTTCTATGCTAGGTTGAAGCTTATGTCACTCTTGCCCTCCAATACATAGTCCTATCAACATACAACTAACCCTATGGTGTGATCCACGCGCGCGCTCATATGATGGGCACCAAAGGACAGCAACATAACCACAAGAAAATTAAATCAATCATAGCAATTCATCAACCATCGACAGGACAACGAAAATCTACTCAGACATCATAGGATGGCAACACATCATTGGATAATAATATGAAGCATAAAGCACCATGTTCAAGTAGAGGGTACAGCGGGTTGCGGGAGAGTGGACCGCTGTAGATAGAGGGGGGAAGGTGATGGAGGTGTTGGTGAAGATGGCGGAGGTGTTGCTGAAGATCGCGGTGATGACGATGATGGCCACGGCGGCGTTCCGGCGCCACCAGAGGAGAGGTGGAGAGTGGCCCCCTTCTTCCTCTTCTTCCTTGACCTCCTCCCTAGATGGGAGAAGGGTTTCCCCTGTGGTCCTTGGCCTCCATGGCATGGGAGGGGCGAGAGCCCCTCCGAGATTGGATCTATCTCTCTGTTTCTCTCTGGTTCCGCGTTCTGTTCTGGCTCTGTTTCACCGTTTCGTATATATATGGAGATCCGTAACTCCGATTGGCCTGAAACCTTCGCCGTGATTTTTTTTCGAATATTAGCTTTCTTGCGGCAAAAGAAGAGCGCCAAATGCCTTACGGTGGGCTCACGATGGTAGGGGGCGCGCCCTAAGGGGGGGCGGGCGCCCCCCTGCCTCGTGACCACCCCGGGCACTGGTTCGCATTGATTTTCCTTCCGAATTTTCCATATTTTCCAAAAATAAGCTCCACCCGTTTTTATCCCGTTTGGACTCCGTTTGATATGGATATTCTGCGAAACCAAAAACATGCAACAGATAGGAGCTGGCACTGGGCACTGGATCAATATGTTAGTCCCAAAAATGGTATAAAAAGTTGCCAAAAGTATATGAAAGTTGAATAATATTGGCATGGAACAATCAAAAATTATAGATACGACGGATACGTATCAATAATTTGTAATGAGCAACAAGTAACAAAAGTAAATAAAGTGCAGCAAGGTGGCCCAATCCTTTTTGTAGCAAAGGACAAGCCTGGACAAACTCTTATATAGAGAAAAGCGCTCCATGGACACATGGGAATATCGTCAAGCTAGTTTTCATCACGCTCATATGATTCGCGTTCGGTACTTTGATAATTTGGTATGTGGGTGGACCGGTGCTTGGGTACTGCCCTTACTTGGACAAGCATCCCACTTATGATTAACCTCTATTGCAAGCATCCGCAACTACAACAAAAGTATTAAGGTAAACCTAACCATAGCATGAAACATATGGATCCAAATCAGCCCCTTACGAAGCAACGCATAAACTAGGGTTTAAGCTTCTGTCACTTTAGCAACCCATCATCTACTTATTGGTATGATCTAGTCCGTGAGCTATATAATAATGATTAGTCTTGAGTCAAGGTCTTGATTGTTTGCCATGATCCTAAGTGAATAAAAGAAAAGAGAAAGAAATAAAAAGAAACAAAGAGATTATATGGATCTCATGGAGAGTAATGAGCTCACATAGAAAAAGTATGATGAATAAAAATTGTTGAGGGTTAACAAACATAGTTTTGGTCATCGTTGCAATTAATTGGAAGTAATAAAGAAAGAGAGGTCTTCACATATAGATATACTATCTTGGACATCTTTTATGATTGTGAGCACATATTAAAATATGACATGCTAAAGAGTTGACGTTGGACAAACAAGACAATGTAATGGGTTATGTTTTCTTACATCTAAGATCAATTATATTGTCATGGATCATCCAACATGGTTGAGCTTGCCTTTCCCCCTCGTGCTAGCCAAATTCATCGCACCAAGTAGAGATACTACTTGTGCATCCAAATACCCTTAAACCAGTTTTGCCATGAGAGTCCACCATACCTACCTATGGATTGAATAAGATCCTCCAAGTAAGTTGTCGTCGGTGCAAATCAATAAAAATTGCTCTTTTAATATGTATGACTTATTAGTGTGGGAGAAAATAAGCTTTATACGATCGTGTGATATGGAAGAAATAAAAGCGACAGACTGCATAATAAAGGTCCATATCACAAGTGGCAATATAAAGTGACGTTCTTTCGCATTAAGATTTTATGCATCCAACCATAAAAGCGCATGACAACCTCTGCTTCCCTCTGCGAGGGGCCTATCTTTTACTTTTATCTCCTACTTTGCATAAGAGTCATGGTGATCTTCACCCTTCCTTTTTACATTTCATCCTTTGGCAAGCACGGTATGTTGGAAGGATCCTGGTATATATGGCTAATTGGATGTGAGTTTTCATGAACTATTACTATTGACATTACCCTTGAGGTAAAACGTTGGGAGGCAAAACTATAAGCCCCTATCTTTCTCTGTGTCCGATTAAAATTCTATACCCACAAGTATTGCGTGAGTGTCAGCAATTGTGAAAGACTATATGATAGTTGAGTATGTGGACTTGCTGAAAAGCTCTTATATATTGACTCTTTCCTATCTTATGATAAATTGCAATTGCTCCAATGACTGAGATTATAGTTTGTTAGTTTTCACTGAAGTTTACGACTCATACTTGAAATTGTGATTGAATTATTACTCTAGCATAAGAAATTATATGATAAGAATTATGTAAGTTGTTGTTCTAAGAATGATCATGATGCCCTCATGTCCGTATTTTAATTTTATCGACACCTCTATCTCTAAACATGTGGACATATTTTTCGATTTCGGCTTTTCGCTTGAGGACAAGCGAGGTCTAAGCTTGGGGGAGTTGATACGTCCATTTTGCATCATGCTTTTATATCAATATTTATTGCATTATGGGTTGTTATTACACATCATGTCACAATACTTATGCCTATTCTCTCTTATTTTACAAGGTTTACATAAAGAGGGAGAATGCCGGCAGCTGGGATTCTGGGCTGGAAAAGGAGCAAATGTTAGAGACCTATTCCGCACAGCTCCAAAAGTCCTGAAACTTCATGGAACACGTTTTCAGAATATATAAAAAATACTTTGCGGAAGAAACTCACCAGGGGGGCCACACCCGGCCCACGAGGGTGGGGGCGCGCCCTACCCCCTGGGCGCGTCCCCCTACCTCGTGGCCCCGTGGTGGCCCTCCGGTGACCATCTTCTGCTATATGAAGTCTTTCGATGGGAAAAAAAAAAGAAGCCATCTTCTCGGACGAAACTCCGCCACCACAAGGCGGAACCTTAGCGGAACCAATCTAGGGCCCTGGCGGAGCTGTTCGGCCAGGGAAACTTCCCTCCCGGAGGAGGAAATCATCGCCATCGTCATCACCAACGCTCCTCTCATTAGGAGAGGGCAATCTCCATCAACATCTTCATCAGCACCATCTCCTCTCAAAACCCTAGTTCATCTCTTGTATCCAATTCTTGTCTCTAAGTCTGGGATTGGTGCTAGTAGGTTGCTAGTAGTGTTAATTACTCCTTGTAGTTGATGCTAGTTGGTTTAATTGGTGGAAGATCATATGTTCAGATCCTATATGCATATTAATACCCCTCTGATTATGAACATGTTTATGCATTGTGAGTAGTTACTTTTGTTCCCGAGGACATGGGAGAAGTCTTGCTATTAGTAGTCATGTGAATTTGGTATTCGTTCGATATTTTGATGAGATGTATGTTGTCTCTCCTCTAGTGGTGTTATGTGAATGTTGACTACATGACACTTCACCATTGTTTGGGCCTAGAGGAAGGCATTGGGGAGTAATAAGTAGATGATGGGTTGCTAGAGTGACAGAAGCTTAAACCCTAGTTTATGCGTTGCTTCGTAAGGGGCTGATTTGGATCCATATGTTTCATGCTATGGTTAGGTTTACCTTAATACTTTTGTTGTAGTTGCGGATGCTTGCAATAGAGGTTAATCATAAGTGGGATGCTTGTCCAAGTAAGGGCAGTACCCAAGCACCGGTCCACCCACATACCAAATTATCAAAGTACTGAACGCGAATCATATGAGCGTGATGAAAACTAGCTTGACGATATTCCCATGTGTCCATGGAGCGCTTTTCTCTATATAAGAGTTTGTCCAGGCTTGTCCTTTGCTACAAAAATGATTGGGCCACCTTGCTGCACTTTATTTACTTTTGTTACTTGTTGCTCATTACAAATTATTGATACGTCTCTGTCGTATCTATAATTTTTTATTGTTCCATGCCAATATTATTCAACTTTCATATACTTTTGGCAACTTTTTATACCATTTTTGGGACTAACATATTGATCCAGTGCCCAGTGCCAGTTCCTATCTGTTGCATGTTTTTGGTTTCGCAGAATATCCATATCAAACGGAGTCCAAACGGGATAAAAACGGACGGAGCTTATTTTTGGAAAATATTGAAAATTCGGAAGGAAAATCAACGCGAACCAGTGCCCGAGGTGGTCACGAGGCAGGGGGCGCCCGCCCTCCCTTAGGGCGCGCCCCCTACCCTTGTGAGCCCACCGTAAGGCGTTTGGCGCTCTTCTTTTGCTGCAAGAAAGCTAATATTCAGAAAAAAATCACGGCGAAGGTTTCAGGCCAATCGGAGTTACGGATCTCCATATATATACGAAACGGTGAAACAGAGCCAGAACAGAACGCAGAACCAGAGAGAAACAGAGAGATAGATCCAATCTCGGAGGGGCTCTCGCCCCTCCCATGCCATGGAGGCCAAGGACCATAGGGGAAACCCTTCTCCCATCTAGGGAGGAGGTCAAGGAAGAAGAGGAAGAAGGGGTCCACTCTCCCCCTCTCCTCCGGTGGCGCCGGAACGCCGCTGTGGCCATCATCATCATCATCGCGATCTTCACCAACACCTCCGCCATCTTCACCAACATCTCCATCACCTTCCCCCCTCTATCTACAGCGGTCCACTCTCCCGCAACCCGCTGTACCCTCTACTTGAACATGGTGCTTTATGCTTCATATTATTATCCAATGGTGTGTTACCATCCTATGATGTCTGAGTAGATTTTCGTTGTCCTATCGGTGGTTGATGAATTGCTATGATTGATTTAATTTTCTTGTGGTTATGTTGCTGTCCTTTGGTGTCCATCATATGAGCGCGCGCGTGGATCACACCATAGGGTTAGTTGTATGTTGATAGGACTATGTATTGGAGGGCAAGAGTGACATAAGCTTCAACCTAGCATAGAAATTGATTCATACGGGATTGAAGGGGGACCAATATATCTTAATGCTATGGTTGGGTTTTACCTTAATGAACATTAGTAGTTGCGGATGCTCGCTAATAGTTCCAATCATAAGTGCATAGAATTCCAAGTCAGGAATGACATGCTAGCAGTGGCCTCTCCCACATAATACTTGCTATGGGTCTATTAAGTAGTCAATTGCTTAAGGGACAATTTCACAACTCCTACTACCACTTTTCCACACTCGCTATATTTACTTTAGTTGCTTCTTTACCTTAACAGCCCCTAGTTTTATTTTCGTGCTCTTTACTTTCTTGCAAACCTATCCAACAACACCTACAAAGTACTTCTAGTTTCATACTTGTTCTAGGTAAAGCGAACGTCAAGCGTGCGTAGAGTTGTATCGTTGGTCGATAGAACTTGAGGGAATATTTGTTCTACCTTTAGCTCCTCGTTGGGTTCGACACTGTTACTTATCGAAAACTGTTGCGATCCCCTATACTTGTGGGTTATCAAGACCTTTTTCTGGCGCCGTTGCCGGGGAGACAACTAGATCATACCAATAACTTTTATTCTACTAGATCAAGATATTACCAAAAGTATCGAACTAAAAAAAAACGGTAAAGATAAAAGTGATGGTGATACGATACCGGGGCACTCCCCCAAGCTTGGCAGTTGCCAAGTGGAGTGCCCATACCAGATACTCAATTCTTCTTTGTTGGTGGAGACGGTGGTGATTTTGTTGATGGTGTAGGCTTGTCGTCCTTCTTCCAAGGCATAGGCTCTCCATCATAGAAGGATGACCGAGTCTCCTGGAACCTCAAATCTGCAGCAAACTCATCCTTTTGAATCTATATTCATACCCACAGCTTTGATTTTGCAGGTCATAGATCTGGGCTTGGAGGTGCTCGTTTTTCTCATGAAGCTTGAAGATCGCCTCCACAATGTCCTTGACGTCCATCTTGTGGTTGTTGGTGAACTCCATGATCATACTGTGATTTAAATCGAGTCCACGCTCCACCATCTCCAGACACTTGAAAAATTCTTGCTCCAATGCCTCGAGCCTTGCCTCCGTGCTTCCGGTCTTCCTTGGTCCCTCAGCATCGCGGATGTGCAACAACCCCTCATGAATCTCAATGGTTTGAGGGTGTTGTAGCACTTCTGCGAGGTAGGGGTTGATGACCTTCTCGAAGAACTGGTCCTTGGGGGCGCTTGAAGACGACATGACGACCTGGATCTGTCAGGAAAACAACTCGAAATGAAAACAGGAGATTTTTGCGTGATACGGGAGTCAAAACCTCTGGGAGATTATATAATGAATTTTTACCGACCAATACGTGTCGTGTATGAAAATGGAGTCCGGAGAGCATACGAGGTGCCCACGAGGTAGGGAGCGCGCCTAGTAGGGTAGGGCGCGCCCTCCACCCTCGTGTAGCCCTCGTGTCCTTCCCGGACTGCTACTTATTTTTCTATTTTTCTAAATATTCCAAAATGGAGAAATATTGCCCTAAACACTGTTTTGGAGTTGGTTTACTTACCATACCAAATGCCTATTCCTTTTTGGAGTCTGAAACGTTCCGGAAAGTGTCCCTTATGTATTCCTCCGGGGTTACGGTTTCAATAATATTGGTTTCAACATTTATGGGATTACCTGAGATATAATGTTTGATTCTTTGACCGTTCACCACCTTCGGATTTGTGCCTTCAAAGTTGTTGATTTTTATGGCACCGGAATGATAGACCTCCTCGATAACGTAAGGACCTTCCCATTTAGAGAGAAGTTTTCCTGCAAAAAATCTTAAACGAGAGTTGTATAGCAATACATAATCACCTACATTAAACTCACGCTTTTGTGTTGTTTTGTCATGCCATCTTTTAACTTTTTCTTTAAACAACTTGGCATTTTCATAGGCTTGGGTTCTCCATTCATCAAGTGAGCTAATATCAAATAACCTCTTCTCACCGGCAAGTTTGAAATCATAATTGAGTTCTTTAATAGCCCAATATGCTTTGTGTTCTAGTTCGAGAGGTAAGTGACATGCTTTTCCATAAACCATTTTATATGGAGACATACCCATAGGATTTTTATATGCAGTTCTATAGGCCCATAATGCATCATCAAGTTTCTTGGACCAATTTTTTCTAGATCTATTAACAGTCTTTTGCAAAATTAATTTCAGCTCTCTATTACTCAATTCTACTTGACCACTAGACTGAGGATGGTCAGGAGATGCGATTCTATGATTAACGTCATATTTAGCAAGCATTTTACGGAAAGCACCATGAATAAAATGTGAACCACCACTAGTCATTAAATATCTAGGGACTCCAAATCTTGGAAAAATAAGTTCTTTAAGCATTTTAATAGAAGTGTTATGATCAGCACTACTAGTTGGAATAGCTTCTACCCACTTAGTAACGTAATCAACAACAACTAAAATATGTGTATATCCATTAGAGGAAGGAAAGGGTCCCATATAGTCAAAGCCCCAAACATCAAATGGTTCAATAACGAGTGAATAATTCATAGGCATTTCTTGATGTCTACTAATATTACCAATTCGTTGACATTCATCACAAGATAAGACAAACTTATGGGCATCCTTGAAGAGAGTAGGCCAATAAAAACCAGATTGCAATACCTTATGTGCAGTTCTATCTCCAGCATGGTGTCCTCCATAAGCTTCGGAGTGACACTTGCGTAGGATCTGTTCCTATTCATGCTCAGGTACACAACGTCTAATAAAACCATATACTCCTTCTTTATAAAGATGTGGGTCATCCCAGAAGTAATGCCTCAAAGCATAAAAGAACCTTTTCTTTTGCTGGTATGTGAAACTAGGTGGTATAAACTTAGCAACAATGTAATTAGCATAATCAGCATACCATGGAGCAGTATGAGAAGCATTTATGACATTTAGTTGCTCATCAGGAAAGCTATCATCAATAGGAAGTGGGTCATCAAGCACATTTTCTAACCTAGACAAGTTGTCTGCAACGGGGTTCTAAGCTCCTTTTCTATCAACAATATGTAAATCAAATTCTTGCAGTAAGAGAACCCATCTAATAAGTCTAGGTTTAGCATCTTTCTTTTCCATGAGATATTTACTAGCAGCGTGATCAGTGTGAATAGTTACTTTAGAATCAACAATATAAGGTCTGAACTTATCACAAGCAAATGCAACTGCTAAGAATTCTTTTTCAGTGGTAGCATAATTTCTGTGAGCATTGTCAAGGGTTTTACTAGCATATTGAATAACGTTTAATTTCTTATCAACTCGTTGCCCGAGAACAGCACCTACATCATAATCACTTGCATCACACATACTTTCAAAGGGTAAATTCCAATCAGGTGGCCCAACAATAGGTGCAGAGATCAATGCTTTCTTAAGTATTTCAAATTCTTCTACACAATCATCATCAAAAACAAATGGTATATCTTTTTGTAATAAATTAGTCAGAGGCCGAGAAATTTTTGAGAAGTACTTAATGAACCTCCTATAAAATCCGGCATGACCAAGGAAACTTCTTATACCTTTGATGTCCTTGGGACATGGCATCTTTTCAATAGCATCAACCTTGGCTTTATCAACTTCAATACCTCTTTCAGAAACTTTATGCCCCAAGACAATACCTTCATTAACCATAAAGTGGCACTTTACCCAATTCAAGACAAGATTAGTTTCTTCACATCTCTGCAAAACTCGATCAAGGTTGCTCAAGCAATCATGAAAAGAAGATCCATAGACGGGAAAGTCGTCCATGAAAACCTCACAAATCTTTTCACAAAAGTCAGAGAATATAGCCATCATGCATCTTTGAAAGGTAGCAGGTGCATTACATAAACCAAAAGGCATACGTCTATAAGCAAAAGTACCAAAAGGGCATGTAAAAGTAGTCTTTGATTGATCCTTGGTTGACACAGGTATTGGAGAGAAACTAGAATAACCATCTAGAAAGCAAAAATGTGTATGTTTGGATAATCTTTCTATCATTTGATCGATAAAGGTAAGGGGTAATGATCCTTTTTAGTTGCCCTTATTTAATTTGCGGAAATCAATTACCATCCTATAACATGTAATAATTCTTTGAGGGATCATTTCATCTTTATCATGAGGAACGACAGTAATACGTCCTTTCTTAGGTACACAATGGACAGGACTTACCCACTGACTATCGGCAACATGATAGATTATACCTGCCTCAAGGAGCTTTAGTATTTCCTTTCTTACCACTTCTTTCATTTTAAGATTCAACCGGCGTTGATGATCACGAACTGGTTTAGCATCTTCTTCCAAATTAATTTTATGTTGACAGAGAGTGGGACTAATGCCCTTAAGATCATCAAGAGTATACCCAATAGCAGCACGATGCTTCTTCAGAGTTTTCAATAATCTCTCTTCCTCATGCTCTGAAAGCTTAGCACTAATAATTACAGGATATATATTTTTCTCATCAAGATAAGCATATTTAAGAGTATCCGGTAACGGTTTAAGCTTAAACACGGGATCTCCCTTGGGTGGAGGAGGATCCCCTAGGATTTCAATAGGTAAATTGTTTTTCAGAATAGGTTCCTATTTAAAGAATACTTCATCTACTTCTCTTCTTTCATTCATAAACATATCATTTTCATGGTCTAGCAAATAATGTTCTAAAGGATCACTAGGAGGTACGGCAATAGAAGCAAGACCAATAATTTCATCCTTACTAGGTAATTCTTCTTCATGGTGTTATCTACTAAATTTAGAGAAATTAAACTCATGAGTCATATCATCTAAACCGACAGTAACAGCATCCCTTTTGCAATCTATGGTAGCATTAACAATGTTCAAGAAGGATCTACCAAATATAATGGGGCAAAAGCTATCTTGTGGGGAACCAACAACAAGAAAATCGGCAGGATATTTAGTTTTCCCACACAAGACTTCAACATCTCTAACAATTCCCATTGGTGAAATAGTATCTCTATTGGCAAGCTTAATTGTGACATCAATATCTTCCATCTCAGTAGGTGCAATATCATGCATAACTTCTTTGTATAAGGAATAAGGTATTGCACTAGCACTAGCACCCATATCACATAAGCCATGATAACAATGATCTCCAATTTTAACAGAAATAACAGGCATGCCTACCACAAGTCTAGGTTTATCTTTAGCACAAGGTTTAGCAATTCTAGCAGTTTCATAACAGAAATAAATAACATGCCCATCAATATTATCGGACAAGAGATCTTTAACAATAGCAATATTAGGTTCAACTTTAACTTGCTCAGGAGGTGTATATGTTTTAATATTGCTTTTACGAACTACTATTGAAGCTTTAGCATGATCCTTTATCCTAACAGGGAAAGTTGGTTTCTCAACATAAGAAGTAGGAACAAGAGGATCATTATAAGTGACTGATACGTCTCCAACGTATCTATAATTTTTGATTGCTCCATGCTATATTACCTACTGTTTTGGACATTATTGGGTTTTATTATCCACTTTTATATTATTTTGGGACTAACCTATTAACCGGAGGCCCAGCCCAGAATTGCTGTTTTTTGCCTGTTTTAGGGTTTCGAAGAAAAGGAATATCAAACGGAGTCCAATCGGAATGAAACCTTCGGGAACGTGATTTTCTCATCGAATACAACTCAGGAGACTTGGACCCTACGTCAAGACACGTAACAGGAGGCTGATACGTCTCCAACGTATCTATAATTTTTGATTGCTCCATGCTATAGTATCTACTGTTTTGGACTATATTGGGCTTTATTTTCCACTTTTATATTATTTTTGGGACTAAACTATTAACAGGAGGCCCAGCCCAGAATTGCTGTTTTTTGCCTATTTCAGTGTTTGAAAGAAACGGAATATCAAACGGAGTCCAAACAGAATAAAATCTTCGGAAACGTGATTTTCTCACCGAACGTGATCCAGGAGACTTGGACCCTGCTCCAAGGAACAAAAGAGGCGGTCACGAGGGTGGGGGGCGTCCCCCTAGGGCGCGCCCCCTACCTCGTGGGCCCCTCGTTGCTCCTCTGGCATACTTCTTCCTCCTATATATACACACGTACCCTCAAACAATCAGAAAGGGAGCCAAAAACCTAATTCCACCGTCGCAACTTTCTGTATCCACGAGATCCCATCTTGGGGCATGTTTCGGAGCTCCGCCGGAAGAGGGCCGTCATCACGGAGGGCTTCTACATCATCCTTGCCCCTCCGATGAAGTGTGAGTAGTTTACCTCAGACCTTCAGGTCCATAGTTAGTAGCTAGATGGCTTCTTCTCTCTTTTTGAATCTCAATACAAAGGTCTCCCCCTCTCTTGTGGAGATCTATTCGATGTAATATTCTTTTTGCGGTGTGTATGTTGAGACCGATGAATTGTGGGTTTATGATCAAGTCTATCTATGAATAATATTTGAATATTCTCTGAATTCTTTTATGTATGATTGGTTATCTTTGCAAGTCTCTTCGAATTATCCGTTTGGTTTGGCCAACTTGATTGGTAGTTCTTGCCATGGGAGAAGTGCTTAGCTTTGGGTTCGATCTTGCGGTGTCCTTACCCAGTGACAGAAGGGGCAGCAAGACACGTATTGTATCGTTGCCATCGAGGATAACAATATGGGGTTTATTTCATATTGCATGAATTTATCTCTCTACATCATGTCATCTTGATTAAGGCGTTACTCTGTTTTTAACTTAATACTCTAGATGCATGCTGGATAGCGGTCGATGAGTAGAGTAATAGTAGTAGATGCAGAATCGTTTCGATCTACTTGTCATGGCCGTGATGCCTATATACATGATCATGCCTAGATATTCTCATAACTATGCTCAATTCTGTCAATTGCTCAACAGTAATTTGTTCACCCACCGTAGAATACTTATGCTCTTGAGAGAATCCACTAGTGAAACCTATGGCCCCCGGGTCTATTCTCGTCATATCAATCTCCATCACTTTAATCTTGCTTTGCTTTTTACCTTGCTTTTACTTTTTACTTTGCATCTTTATACCAAAAATACCAAAAATATTATATTTATCAGATCTCACTCTCGTAAGTGACCGTGAAGGGATTGACAACCCCTAATCGCGTTGGTTGCGACTAGCTATCGCTTTGTGCAGGTACGAGGGACTTGAGGGTGGGCTCCTACTGGATTGATACCTTGGTTCTCAAAAACTGAGGGAAATACTTACGCTACTCTGCTGCATCATCCCTTCCTCTTCGGGGAAAACCAACGCAAGCTCAAGACGTAGCAAGAAGGATTTCTGGCGCCGTTGCCGGGGAGTCTACGCAAAAAGTCAACATACCAAGTACCCATCACAATCCCTATCTCTCGCATTACATTATTTGCCATTTGCCTGTCGTTTTCCTCTCCCCCCAATTCACCCTTGCCATTTTATTCACCCTCTCTCTCTCTATCCTCCCTCTCTATTTGCCTCTTTTTGCCCATTTGCTTTTGTTTGCTCGTGTGTTAGATTGCTTGCTTGTCGCAATGGCTCAAGACACTACCAAATTGTGTGACTTCACCAATACCAATAATAATGATTTCCTTAGCACTCCGATTGCTACTCTTACCGATGTTGAATCTTGTGAAATTAATACTGCTTTGTTGAATCTTGTTATGAAAGATCAATTCGCCGGCCTTCCTAGCGAAGATGATGCTACTCATCTGAATAGCTTCGTTGATTTATGTGATATGAAAAAGAAAAAAGATGTCAATAATGATGTCGTTAAATTGAAGCTATTTCCTTTTTCGCTTAGAGATCGTGCTAAAGCTTGGTTTTCGTCTTTGCCTAAGAATAGTATTGATTCATGGAACAAGTGCAAAGATGCTTTTATCTCTAAGTATTTTCCTCCCGCTAAGATCATCTCTCTTAGAAACGATATTATGAAATTTAAACAACTTGATCATGATAATGTTGCACAAGCTTGGGAGAGAATGAAATTAATGATACGTAATTGCCCTACTCATGGTTTGAATTTGTGGATGATTATACAAAATTTTTATGCCGGATTGAATTTTGCTTCTAGAAATCTTTTAGATTCGGCCGCGGGAGGCACTTTTATGGAAATCACTTTAGGAGATGCTACTAAACTCCTAGATAATATTATGGTTAATTATTCTCAATGGCATACTGAAAGGTCTTCTAATAAAAAAGTGCATGCGATAGAAGAAATCAATGTGTTGAGTGGAAAGATGGATGAATTTATGAAATTATTTGCTACCAAGAGTGTTTCTTCTGATCCTAATGATATGCCTTTGTCTACTTTGATTGAGAATAACAATGAATCTATGGATGTAAATTTTGTTGGTAGGAATAATTTTGGTAACAACGCTTATAGAGGGAATTTTAATCCTAGGCCATATCCTAGTAATCCTTCTAATAATTATGGTAATTCCTACAACAACTCTTATGGAAATTATAATAAGATGCCCTCTGAATTTGAGAATAGTGTTAAAGAGTTTATCAATTCACAAAAGAATTTTAATGCTTTGCTTGAGGAGAAATTGCTTAAAGTTGATGATTTGGCTAGAAACGTTGATAGAATTTCTCTTGGGGTTGATTATTTAAAGCTTAGATCTATTCCTCCTAAGCATGATATCAATGAGTCTCTCAAAGCCATGAGAATTTCCATTGATGAGTGCAAAGAAAGAACCGCTAGGATGCGTGCTTCCAAAGATGCCTTTATTAAAGTGTGTTCCTCCAATTCCTATGAAAATCAAATTGAAGATCTAAAAGTTATTGATGTGTCCCCTAATAAATCTTTATTTTGCAATATTAATCTTGATGAAACTGAATATGATCTTCCTTTACCTAGAAGGCGTTCTAAAAATTCGGAGTATTTAGATCTTAATGATGAAATTGACGAAAGTGGGATTGAAAGAAATAAAAATATAGATGTTGCTAAACCCACTATATTGGATTTCAAGGAATTTAATTATGAAAGTTGCTCTTTAATTGATTGTATTTCCTTGTTGAAATCCGTGCTAAATTCTCCACATGCTTATAGTCAAAATAGAGCTTTCACCAAACATATTGTTGATGCCTTGATGCAATCTTATGAAGAAAAACTTGAGTTGAAAGTTTATATCCCTAGAAAACTCTATGATTAGTGGGAACCAATTATTAAAATTAAAATTAAAGATCATGAGTTTTATGCTTTGTGTATTTTGGGTGCTAGTGTCTCTACTATTCCCAAGACTTTGTGTGATTTGCTAGATTTCCGTAATTTTGATGATTGCTCTCTAAACTTGCATCTTGCGGATTCCACTATTAAGAAACCTATGGGAAGGATTAATGATGTTCTTATAGTTGCAAAAAGTAATTATGTGCCCGTAGATTTCATTGTTCTTGATATAGATTGCAATCCTTCTTGCCCTATTATTCTTGGTAGACCTTTCCTTAGAACGGTTGGTGCGATTATTGATATGAAGGAAGGGAATATTAGATTTCAATTTCCATTAAAAAAGGGAATGGAACACTTCCAAGAAAGAAAATAAAATTAACATATGAAACTATCATGAGAGCCACTTATGGATTGCCTACCAAAGATGGCAATACTTAGATCTATCTTCGCTTTTATGCCTAGCTAGGGGTGTTAAACGATAGCGCTTGTTGGGAGGCAACCCAATTTTATTTTTATTCATTCCTGTTTGATTCTTCTTAGTAATAAATAAATTATTTAGCCTCTGTTTTGGTTGTGTTTTTTGTGTTTAATTAGTGTTTGTGCCAAGTAGAACCGTTGGGATGACTTGGGGAAAGTCTTGTTGAACTTGCTGTAAAAAACAGAAACTTTAGCGCTCACGAGAACAGCTGTCATTTTTATTTGAAGAGTTCTATTTAGTTAATTATTTTTGAAGATGATTAATATATAAATTACTCACGTCCAGAAATTTATTTTAGAATTTTTGGTGTTCCAGATCTTGCGCTAGCTACAGATTACTACAGACTGTTCTGTTTTTGACAGATTCTGTTTTTCGTGTGTTGTTTGTTTATTTTGATGAATCTATGGCTAGTAAAATATTTTATAATCCATATAGAAGTTGGAATAAATTAGGTTTAACACCAATATAAATAAATAATGAGTTCATTACAGTACCTTGAAGTGGTCTTTTGTTTTCTTTCGCTAACGGAGCTCATGAGTTTTCTATTTTGAGTTTTGTGTTGTGAAGTTGTCAAGTTTTGGGTGAATTCTTTTGATGGATCATGGAACAAGGAGTGGCAAGAGCCTAAGCTTGGGGATTCCCATGGCACCCCCAAGATAATCCAAGGACACCAAAAAGTCAAAGCTTGGGGATGCCCCGGAAGGCATCCCCTCTTTCGTCCACTTCCATCGGTAATTTACTTGGAGCTATATTTTTATTCACCAACATGATATGTGTTTTGCTTGGAGCGTCTTGTATTATTTGTGTCTTTGTGTCTTAGTATGCCACAATCATCCTTGCTGTACACACCTTTTGAGAGAGCCATACATGAATTAAAATTTGATAGAATACTCTATGTGCTTCAGTTATATGTTTTGAGCTAAGTAGTTTTGCTCTATGTGCTTCACTTATATATTTTGAGCTAGATAATTTTTCTCTATGTGCTTCACTTATATCTTTTGAGCGTTATAATTTTGCTCCATGTGCTTCACTTATATCTTTTAGAGAACGGTGGTGGATTCGTTTTAAAGAAACTATTGATCTTTCATGCTTCACTTAAATTATTTTGAGGGTCTTAAATAGCATGGTAATTTGCTTAATAATAATATGCTTGGTATTCAAGATTTGTGAAACTTTCTTTTGAGTGTGTTGAATACTAAGAAAAGATTGAAGCATGATAATTGTTTTGAGATATGGAGGTGATAATATTAAAGTCATGCTAGTTGAGTAGTTGTCAATTTAAAAAATACTTGTGTTAAAGTTTGTGATTCCCATAGCATGCACGTATGGTGAACCGTTATGTGATGAAGTCAGAGCATGATTTATTTATTGATTGTCTTCCTTATGAGTGGCGGTCGGGGATGAGCGATGGTCTTTTCCTACCAATCTATCCCCCTAGGAGCATGCGCGTAATACTTTGCTTTGATAACTTCTAGATTTTTGCAATAAGTATATGAGTTCTTTATGACTAATGTTGAGTCCATGGATTATACGCACTCTCACCCTTCCACCTTTGCTAGCCTCTCTAATACCGCACACCTTTCGCCGGTATCATACACCTACCATATACCTTCCTCAAAACAGCCACCATACCTACCTATTATGGCATTTCCATAGCCATTCCGAGATATATTGCCATGCAACTTTCCACCATCTAGTTCATCATGACACACTCCATCATTGTCATATTGCATATCCCGGTACACCGCCAGATGCATTCATATAGAGTTATATTTTGTTCTAAGTATTGAGTTGTAAGAAAAATAAAAGTGTGATGATCATCATTATTAGAGCATAGTCCCAGTGAGGAAAGAATGGTGGAGACTATGATTCCCCCATAAGTCGGGATGAGACTCCGGACGAAAAATAAAATAAAAAAAAGAGGCCAAAGAAGCCCAAATAAAAAGAGGTCATAAAAAAGAGAAAAGGCCCAAACAAAAAATATAAAAAATGATGAGAGAAAAATAGAGAAGGGACAATGTTACTATCCTTTTACCACACTTGTGCTTCAAAGTAGCACCATGATCTTCATAGTAGAGAGTCTCTCATGTTATCACTTTCATATACTAGTGGGAATTTTTCATTATAGAACTTGGCTTGTATATTCCAATGATGGGCTTTCTCAAATTTCCCTAGGTCTTCATGAGCAAGCAAGTTGGATGCACACCCACTTAGTTTCTTTTTGAGCTTTCATATACTTATAGCTCTAGTGCATCCGTTTCATGGCAATCCCTACTCACTCACATTGATATCTATTGATGGGCATCTCCAAAGCCCGTTGATACGCCTAGTTGATGTGAGACTATCTTCCCCTCCTTTTTGTCTTCTCCACAGCCACCATTCTATTCCACCTATAGTGCTATATCCATGGCTCACGCTCATGTATTGCGTGAATATTGAAAAAGTTTTGAAAAAGTTAGAGTACGAAACAATTGCTTGGCTTGTCATCGGGGTTGTGCATGATTTAAATACTTTGTGTGGTGAAGATGGAGCATAGCCAGACTATATGATTTTGTAGGGATTGCTTTCTTTGGCCACGATATTTTGAGAAGACATAATTGCTTAGTTGGTATGCTTGAAGTATTATTAGTTTCTATGTCAATATTAAACTTTTGTCTTGAATCTTTCGGATCTGAATATTCATATCACAAGTAAGAAGAATTACATTGAAATTATGCCAACTAGCATTCCACATCAAAAATTATCTTTTTTATCATTTACCTACTCGTGGACGAGCAGGAATTAAGCTTGGGGATGCTTGATACATCTCCAACGTATCTATAATTTTTGATTGCTCCATGCTATATTATCTACTGTTTTAGGCAATATTGGGCTTTACTATCCACTTTTATATTACTTTTGGGACTAACCTATTAACCGGAGGCCCAGCCCAGATTTGCTGTTTTATGCCTATTTCAGTGTTTTGAAGAAAAGGAATATCAGACGAAGTCGAAACGGAACGAAATCAACTTGAGAAGTTATTTTTGGAAGGAAACACACCTGATGGACTTGGACCCCACGTTAGGGGAGACACAAGGTGCTCACGAGGGTGGGGGCGCCCCCCCCTAGGGCGCGCCCCCCTATCTCGTGGGACCCTCGTGGCTCCTCCGACGTCCTCCCTGCACCCATATATACCCACGTGACCTAAAACTTCCAGAACGCAACATAGATCGGGAGTTCCACTGCCAGAAGCCTCCGTAGCCACCGAAAACCAATCTAGACCCGTTCCGGCACCCTACCGGAGGGGGCAATCCCTCTCTGGTGGCCATCTTCATCATCCCGGTGCTCTCCATGACGAGGAGGGAGTAGTTCTCCCTCGGGGCTGAGGGTATGTACCAGTAGCTATATGTTTGATTTCTCTCTCACTCTCTCTCTCTCGTGTTCTTGCGATGATATGATCTTGATGTATCGTGAGCTTTGCTATTATATTTGGATCCTATGATGTTTCTTCCCCCCTCTTCTCTCTTGTAAAGAATCGAGTTTCCCCTTTGAAGTAATCTTATCGGATTGAGTCTTTAAAGATTTGAGAACACTTGATGTATGTATTGTCGTGGATATCTGTGGTGACAATGGGATACCGCGTGCCACTTGATGTATGTTAAGGTGACCAACTTGCGGGTTCACGAACCTATGCGTAGGGGTTGGCACACGTTTTCATCGTGATTCTCCGGTAGATCTTTGGGGCACTCTTTGAGGTTCTATGTGTTGGTTGAATAGATGAATCTGAGACTGTGTGATGCATATCGTATAATCATACCCACGGATACTTGAGGTGACATTGGAGTATCTAGGTGACATTAGGGTTTTGATTGATTTGTGTCTTAAGGTGTTATTCTAGTATGAACTATAGGTCTGTTTGTGACACTTACAGGAATAGCCCAATGGATTGATTGGAAAGAATAACTTTGAGGTTGTTTCGTACCCTACCATAATCTCTTCGTTCGTTCTCCGCTATTAGTGACTTTGGAGTGACTCTTTATTGCATGTTGAGGGATAGTTTTATGATCCAATTATGTTAGTATTGTTGAGGGAACTTACACTAGGGAAAGTATGAACCCTAGGCCTTGTTTACCATCATTGCAATACTGTTTACGCTCACTTTTATCACTTGCTACCTTGCTGTTTTTATTATTTCAGATTACAAAAACTATTAGCTACTATCCATATTGCACTTGTATCACCATCTCTTCGCTGAACTAGTGCACCTATACAATTTACCATTGTATTGGGTGTGTTGGGGACACAAGAGACTCTTTTTTATTTGGTTGCAGGGTAGCTTGAGAGAGACCATCTTCATCCTACGCCTCCTACGGATTGATAAACCTTAGGTCATCCACTTGAGGGAAATTTGCTACTATCCTACAAACCTCTGCACTTGGAGGCCCAACAACGTCTACAAGAAGAAGGTTGTGTAGTAGACATCAAGCTCTTTTCTGGCGCCGTTGCCGGGGAGGTGAGTGCTTGAAGGTATATCTTTAGATCTTGCAATCGAGTCTTTTAGTTTCTCGTTTTATCACTAGTTTAGTTTATAATAGAAAACTACAAAAAAATGGAATTGAGTTTGTCTCATACGCTTCAGCTTTTTTATATCTTTCGCGAGTATGATGGAAAGGATAATTGTGCTCAAGTGCTAGAAGAAGAAATCTATAAAATGTTTGGCACAAAATATTTGAATGATGAGCATTATTGCAATATTGTTAGTATGAATTCCTTGAATATCCATGATGCTAATGATATGCAAAGCCACAAGCTTGGGGAAGCTATGTTTGATGAAGATGATATTTTTTGTCCCCCAAGTTTTAATGAGCAAATTTATTATGATGAAAGATTGCCTCCTATCTATAATGATTATTGTGATGACACATATGCTTTAAAGAATAATGATAACCATGAAACTTGTCATCTTGATCTTAATTTTCAATCACATGATAGTTATTTTGTTGAGTCTGCTCCCACTATTATTCATGAGAAGAATTTTGCTTATGTGGAGAGTAATAAAATTTCTATGCTTGTAGATCATGGAAAGAATGCTTTAGGTGCTGGTTATATTGTTGAATTCATTCATGATGCTACTGAAAATTATGATGAGGGAGGAATATATGCTTGTAGGAATTGCAATAATATCAAGTTTCCTCTCTATGTGCTTAAAATTTTGAAGTTATGCTTGTTTTACCTTCCTATGCAAGTTGATTCTTGTTCCCACAAGTTGTTTGCTCACAAAATCCCTATGCATAGGAAGTGGGTTAGACTTAAATGTGCTAGTAATATTCTTCATGATGCTCTCTTTATGTTTCAATTCTTATCTTTTATATGAGCATCATTGAAATCATCATGCCAAGCTAGGGGAGTTAAACGATAGCGCTTGTTGGGAGGCAACTCAATTTTATTTTAGTTCCTTGCTTTTTGTTCCTGTTTAGTAATAAATAATTCATATAGCCTCTGTTTAGATGTGGTTCTATGCTTTTAATTAGTGTTTGTGCCAAGTAGAACCTTTGGGAAGACTTGGGGGAAGTCTTGTTGATCATGCTGTCAAAAACAGAAACTTTAGCGCTCATCAGAATTGCTGCCATTTTTATTTGGAGAGTGTTATTTAGTTAATTATTTTTGAAGGTGATTAATAGAAAAATTCCTCAGGTCCAGAAATTAATTTTAGAATTTTATGAGTTCCAGAAGTATACGTTTGATCCAGATTACTACAGACTGTTCTGTTTTTGACAGATTCTGTTTTTCATGTGTTGTTTACTTATTTTGATGAATCTATGGCTAGTAAAATAGTTTATAAACCATAGAGAAGTTGGAATACAGTAGGTTTGACACCAATATAAATAAATAATGAGTTCATTATAGTACCTTGAAGTGCTGATTTATTTTCTTATACTAACAAAGCTCACGAGTTTTCTACTTTAAGTTTTGTGTTGTGAAGTTTTCAAGTTTTGGGTAAGGATTCGATGGATTATGGAACAAGGAGTGGCAAGAGCCTAAGCTTGGGTATGCCAATGGCACCCCCAAAATAATCCAAGGACACCTAAAAGCCAAAGCTTGGGGATGCCCCGGAAGGCATCCCCTCTTTCGTCTTTGTTCATCGGTAACTTTACTTGGAGCTATATTTTCAATCGCCACATGATATGTGTTTTTCTTGGAGCATCAATTTATTTTGTTAGGATTTTCTTGCTGTTATTTAGAAAAATGTTTTTCATCTTTTATTTCAATAAAAGTGGCACTAATAGTCTTTACTATGCTTATGTTACAAGTATACATGTTGCTGTTTGAAAACAGAAAATTTACCGTTGTTGCAATAATTCCCTAGAAAAGTCAGAATGTGATAAAATGTTGAAACCTTTTACATATTAATATCTGATAAATTTATTACAGTGGGAATTTTCTTTCATAATTTTTGGAGCTAGGGAAGTATGGATGTTGCAGCATTCTTTACAGACTATCCTGTTTAGGCAGATTGCTCTTATGTTTGCATTGTTTGCATAAGTTTGCTTCTTTAATGATTCTATTTGAGGATAGGACTATTAAATATGCAGAGCATTTAGTATGCAATGTTGAATAATAATTTTTGTGATTTTCTACTGTAGAGGATGATAAGGTTTTGGCAATGGTCTATACTAACTTATCTCATGAGTCCTTGTTGAGTTTTGTGTGGATGAAGCTTTTGAAATTTAGGGAGGCCGTGAAATGATCGGAATTAAGGAGACACAAAAGCTCAAGCTTGGGGATGCCCAAGGCACCCCAAGATAATATTTCAAGAAGTCTCAAGCATCTAATCTTGGGGATGCCCCGGTTGGCATCCCACCTTTCTTCTTCAACAACTATCAGTTAGTACTAGTCGATCCTAAGTTTTTGCTTCTTCACATGATGTTTGCTATTCTTAGATGCCATTTATTTTGCTTTGATTGATGCTTGAATAAATTACCAAGATCTGAAATTATAAAATGTTAGAGAGTCTTCACATAGTTGCATAATTATTTAACTACTCATTGATCTTCACTTATATCTTTCAGAGTAGTTTGTCATTTGCTCTAGTGCCTCACTTATATCTTTTAGAGCACGGTGGTAGTTTTATTTTGAAGAAATAGATGAACTCTCATGCTTCACTTAGATTATTTTGAGAGTCTTAAATATCATGGTAATTTGCTTAAGATCCTAATATGCTAGGTATTCAAGAATAATAAAATTCTCTTATGAGTGTGTTGAATACTATGAGAAGTTTGATACTTGATAATTGTTTTGAGATATGGAGGTGGTGATATTAGAGTCATGCTAGTTGAGTGGTTATGAATTTGAGAAATACTTGTGTTCAAGTTTGTGATTCCCGTAGCATGCACGTATGGTGAACCGTTATGTGATGAAGTCGGAGCATGATTTATTTATTTATTGTCTTCCTTATGAGTGGCGGCCAGGGACGAGCGATGGTATTTTCCTACCAATATATCCCCCTAGGAGCATGCGCGTAATACTTTGCTTTGATAACTTGTAGATTTTTTCATTAAGTATGTGAGTTCTTTATGACTAATGTTGAGTCCATGGATTATACGCACTCTCACTCTTCCACCATTGCTAGCCTGTCTAGTACCGCGCAACTTTCGCCGGTACCATAAACCCACCATATACCTTCCTCGAAACAGCCACCATACCTACCTATTATGGCATTTCCATAGCCATTTTGAGATATATTGCCATGCAACATTCCATCATTCCGTTTATCATGACACATTCATCATTGTCATATTGCTTAGCATGATCATGTAGTTGACATAGTATTTGTGGCAAAGCCACCGTTCATAATTCTTTCATACATGTCACTCTTGGTTCATTGCATATCCCGGTACACCGCCGGAGGCATTCATATAGAGTCATATCTTGTTCTAGGTATCGAGTTGTAATTCTTGAGTTCTAAGTAAATAAAAGTGTGATGATCATCATTATTAGAGCATTATCCCAGTGAGGAAAGGATGATGGAGACTATGATTCCCCCACAAGTCGGGATGAGACTCCGGACAAAAATAAAAAAAGAGGCCAAAGAAGCCCAAAAAAATAAAAAAAGAGGCCATAAAAAAAGAGAAAGGCCCAAATAAAAATAATAAAAATAATAAAAAAATGAGAGAAAAAGAGAGAAGGGGCAATGCTACTATCCTTTTACCACACTTGTCACTTTCATATACTAGTGGGAATCTTTCATTATAGAACTTGGCTTGTATATTCCAATGATGGGCTTCCTCAAAATGCCCTAGGTCTTCGTGAGCAAGCGAGTTGGATGCACACCCACTAGTTTCTTTTGTTGAGCTTTCATAAATTTATAGCTCTAGTGCATCTGTTGCATGGCAATCCCTACTCACTCACATTGATATCTATTGATGGGCATCTCCATAGCCCGTTGATACGCCTAGTTGATGTGAGACTATCTTCTCCTTTTTGTCTTCTCCACAACCACCATTCTATTCCACCAATAGTGCTATATCCATGGCTCACGCTCATGTATTGCGTGAAGATTGAAAAAGTTTGAGAACATCAAAAGTATGAAACAATTGCTTGGCTTGTCATCGGGGTTGTGCATGATTTAAATACTTTGTGTGGTGAAGATGGAGCATAGCCAGACTATATGATTTTGTAGGGATAGCTTTCTTTGGCCACGATATTTTGAGAAGACATAATTGCTTAGTTGGTATGCTTGAAGTATTATTAGTTTCTATGTCAATATTAAACTTTTGTCTTGAATCTTTCGGATCTGAATATTCATATCACAAGTAAGAAGAATTACATTGAAATTATGCCAACTAGCATTCCACATCAAAAATTATCTTTTTTATCATTTACCTACTCGAGGACGAGCAGGAATTAAGCTTGGGGATGCTTGATACATCTCCAACGTATCTATAATTTTTGATTGCTCCATGCTATATTATCTACTGTTTTAGGCAATATTGGGCTTTATTATCCACTTTTATATTACTTTTGGGACTAACCTATTAACCGGAGGCCCAGCCCAGATTTGCTGTTTTATGCCTATTTCAGTGTTTCGAAGAAAAGGAATATCACACGAAGTCGAAACGGAACGAAATCAACTTGAGAAGTTATTTTTGGAAGGAAACACACCTGATGGACTTGGACCCCACGTTAGGGGAGACACAAGGTGCTCACGAGGGTGGGGGCGCCCCCCTGTCTCGTGGGACCCTCGTGGCTCCTCCGACGTTCTCCCTGCACCCATATATACCCACGTGACCTAAAACTTCCAGAACGCAACATAGATCGGGAGTTCCACTGCCAGAAGCCTCCGTAGCCACCGAAAACCAATCTAGACCCGTTCCGGCACCCTACCGGAGGGGGCAATCACTCTCTGGCGGCCATCTTCATCATCCCGGTGCTCTCCATGACGAGGAGGGAGTAGTTCTCCCTCGGGGATAAGGGTATGTACCAGTAGCTATATGTTTGATTTCTCTCTCTCTCTCGTGTTCTTGCGATGATCCGATCTTGACGTATCGTGAGCTTTGCTATTATATTTGGATCCTATGATGTTTCTTCCCCCCTCTTCTCTCTTGTAAAGAATCGAGTTTCCCCTTTGAAGTAATCTTATCGGATTGAGTCTTTAAAGATTTGAGAACACTTGATGTATGTCTTGCCGTGGATATCTGTGGTGACAATGGGATACCGCGTGCCACTTGATGTATGTTAAGGTGACCAACTTGCGGGTTCACGAACCTATGCGTAGGGGTTGGCACACGTTTTCATCGTGATTCTCCGGTAGATCTTTGGGGCACTCTTTGAGGTTCTATGTGTTAGTTGAATAGATGAATCTGAGATTGTGTGATGCATATCGTATAATCATACCCACGGATACTTGAGGTGACATTGGAGTATCTAGGTGACATTAGGGTTTTGATTGATTTGTGTCTTAAGGTGTTATTCTAGTACAAACTCTAGGGCTGTTTGTGACACTTATAGGAATAGCCCAATGGATTGATTGGAAAGAATAACTTTGAGGTGGTTTCGTACCCTACCATAATCTCTTCGTTCGTTCTCCGCTATTAGTGACTTTGGAGTGACTCTTTGTTGCATGTTGAGAGATAGTTTTATGATCCAATTATGTTAGTATTGTTGAGGGAACTTACACTAGCGAAAGTATGAACCCTAAGCCTTGTTTACCATCATTGCAATACCGTTTACGCTCACTTTTATCACTTGCTACCTTGCTGTTTTTATTATTTCAGATTACAAAAACTATTAGCTACTATCCATATTGCACTTGTATCACCATCTCTTCGCCGAACTAGTGCACCTATACAATTTACCATTGTATTGGGTGTGTTGGGGACACAAGAGACTCTTTGTTATTTGGTTGCAGGGTAGCTTGAGAGAGACCATCTTCATCCTACGCCTCCTACGGATTGATAAACCTTAGTTCATCCACTTGAGGGAAATTTGCTACTTTCCTACAAACCTCTGCACTTGGAGGCCCAACAACGTCTACAAGAAGAAGGTTGTGTAGTATACATCATCCACCGACGTACTTCTTCCTCCTATATATATCCACGTACCCCCAAACGATCAGAGCAGGAACCAAAACCCTAATTCCACCGCCGTAACTTTCTGTATCCACGAGATCCCATCTTGTTGCCTGTTCTGGAGCTTCGCCGGAGGGGGCATCGATCACGGAGGGCTTCTTCATCAACACCATAGCCCCTCCGATGAAGTGTGAGTAGTTTACCTTAGACCTATGGGTCCATAGTTAGTAGCTAGATGGCTTCTTCTCTCTTTTTGGATCTCAATACAATGTTCTCCCCCTCTCTTGTGGAGATCTATTTGATGTAATCTTCTTTTTGCGGTGTGTTTGTTGAGAGCGATGAATTGTGGGTTTATGATCAAGTCTATCTACGAATAATATTTGAATCTTCTCTGAATTCTTTTATGTATGATTGGTTATCTTTGAAGTCTCTTCGAATTATCAGTTTGGTTTGGCCTACTAGATTGATCTTTCTTGCAATGGGAGAAGTGCTTAGCTTTGGGTTCAATCTTGCGGTGTGCTTTCCCGGTGACAGTAAGGGCAGCAAGGCACGTATTCTATTGTTGCCATCGAGGATAACAAGATGGGGTTTTCTTCATATTGCATGAATCTATCCCTCTACATCATGTCATCTTGCTTAAGGTGTTACTCTGTTTTTAACTTAATACTCTAGATGCATGCTGGATAGCTTTCGTTGAGTGGAGTAATAGTAGATGCAGGCAGGAGTCGGTATACTTGTCTCGGACGTGATGCCTATATACATGATCATACCTAGATATTCTCATAACTATGCTCAATTCTGTCAATTGCTCAACAGTAATTTGTTCACCCACCGTAGAATACTTATGCTTTTGAGAGAAGCCACTAGTGAAACCTATGGCCCCCGGGTCTATCCTTATCATATCAATCTCCTACTACTTAGTTATTTACTTTGCCTTTATTTTACTTTGCATCTTTATCATAAAAATACCAAAAATATTATCTTATCATATCTATCAGATCTCACTCTCGTAAGTGGCCCTATAGGGATTGACAACCCCTATTTGCGTTGGTTGCAAGGATTTATTTGTTTTGTGCAGGTGCGAGGGACTCGCGCGTAGCCTCCTACTGGATTGATACCTTGGTTCTCAAAAACTGAGGGAAATACTTATGCTACTTTGCTGCATCATCCCTTCCTCTTCGGGGAAAACGAACGCAGTGCTAAAAGAGGTAGCAGTGACAATCTTTTCTTCAACTTTAATAGGTGCAGCTACTTTTACTTCTATGTGAGGATGATATTTAAACCACTTCTCCTTGGGGAGATCAACATAAGTGCTAAATTTACGGCAAATATCGGTATCCATAAAAGATTTAACACAATCAAAACTAGGTGTCATAGTTGACTCCTTACCAATCTTCAGAGTTGCGTTTAATTCTTTCCAATAAATCCCATTTGAATTCAATAGTCTTCATCATAAAAGAGCCAGCACAAGAAGTATCAAGCATGGTGCGATTGTTATCAGAAAGCCGAGCATAAACATTTCGAATAATCATTTCTCTTGAGAGCTTCCCCCAAGCTTGAGCGATGCTTTCTCCTTCGTGGGGCCAAAAATTATATAAGTAATTGCGATCATGATGAACAAGATGCATAGGATAAAACTTCTGATGAAATTCCTATTTCAATCGTTTGTAATTCCAAGACCCCATATCATCACATAGCCTATACCATGTCGATGCGTCTCCCTTCAAAGATAAAGGGAAGACCTTCTTCTTAACAACATCTCCGGGTACACCTGCAAGCTTAAATAATCCACAAACTTCATCCACATATATTAGATGCTCATCAGGATTTTTTTTCCATCTCCTAAAAAGGGATTAGCTAGCAGTTTTTCTATCATACCCAAAGGAATTTCAAAGCAGTCATTTTCATTTTCAGTAGGTTCAGTAGGATGAGGAGCAACTCTTTGCTCTACTGGTCGGGGTGAAGATACCCCGAACAAGCCCCTCAGAGGATTACTTTCCATAGTAACAAGTGACAGTAAATTTCAGCACACTATATAAATTTTTCCTTACCAAATTCCACCTACCAAAGGCGCTTCACTCCCCGGCAACGGCGCTAGAAAAGAGTCTTGATGACCCACAAGTACAGGGGATCTATCGTAGTCCTTTCGATAAGTAAGAGTGTCGTACCCAATGAGGAGCAGAAGGAAATGATAAGCAGTTTCCAGCAAGGTATTCTATGCAGGCACTGAAATAAGTGGTAACATATAGTTTTGTGATAGGATAATTTGTAACGAGCAACAAGTAACAAAAGTAATAAAGTGCAGCAAGGTGGCACAATCCTTTTTGTAGCAAAGGACAAGCTTGGACAAACTCTTATATAGAGAAAAGCGCTCCCGAGGACACATGGGAATATCATCAAGCTAGTTTTCATCACGCTTATATGATTCGCGTTCGGTACTTTGATAATTTGGTATGTGGGTGGACCTGTGCTTGGGTACTGCCCTTACTTGGACAAGCATCCCACTTATGATTAAACTCTATTGCAAGCATCCACAACTACAACAAAAGTATTAAGGTAAACCTAACCATAGCATGAAACATATGGATCCAAATCAGCCCCTTACGAAGCAACGCACAAACTAGGGTTTAAGCTTCTGTCACTCTAGCAACCCATCATCTACTTATTACTCCCCAATGCCTTCCTCTAGGCCCAAACAATGGTAAAGTGTCATGTAGTCGACGTTCACATAACACCACTAGAGGAGAGACAACATACATCTCATCAAAATATCGAAAGAATACCAAATTCACATGTATACTAAAGCAAGACTTCTCCCATGTCCTCAGGAACAAAAGTAACTACTCACAAAGCATAAACATGTTCATAATCAGAGGGGTATTAATATGCATATAGGATCTGAACATATGATCTTCCACCAATTAAACCAACTAGCATCAACTACAAGGAGTAATTAACACTACTAGCAACCTACTAGCACCAATCCCGGACTTGGAGACAAGAATTGGATACAAGAGATGAACTAGGGTTTTGAGAGGAGATGGTGCTGATGAACATGTTGATGGAGATTGCCCTCTCCCAATGAGAGGAGGGTTGGTGATGACGATGGCGATGATTTCCCCCTCCGGGAGGGAAGTTTCCCCGGCAGAACAGCTCCGCCAGAGCCCTAGATTGGTTCCGCCAAGATTCCGCCTCGTGGCGGCAGAGTTTCGTCTGAGAAGATGGCTTCTTATTTTTTTTCCCATCGAAAGACTTCATATATAGCAGAAGATGGTCACCGGAGGGCCACCAGGGGGCCCACGAGGTAGGGGGCGCGCCCAGGAGGGTAGGGCGCGCCCCCCACCCTCGTGGGCAGGGTGTGGCCCCCTGGTGAGCTTCTTCCGCTGAGTATTTTTTATATATTCTGAAAACGTCTTCTGTGAAGTTTCAGGACTTTTGGAGCTGTGCAGAATAGGTCTCTAATATTTGCTCCTTTTCCAGCTCAGAATCCCAGCTGCCGGCATTCTCCCTCTTTATGTAAACCTTGTAAAATAAGAGAGAATAGGCATAAGTATTGTGACATAATGTGTAATAACAGCCCATAATGCAATAAATATCGATATAAAAGCATGATGCAAAATGGATGTATCACTATCCTCTAGTGGTGTTATGTGAACGTCGACTACATGACACTTCACCATTATTTGAGCCTAGAGGAAGGTATTGGGAAGTAATAAGTAGATGATGGGTTGCTAAAGTGATAGAAGCTTAAACCCTAGTTTATGCATTGCTTCGTAAGGGGCTGATTTGGATCCATATGTTTCATGCTATGGTTAGGTTTACCTTAATACTTTTGTTGTAGTTGCGGATGCTTGCAATAGAGGTTAATCATAAGTGGGATGCTTGTCCAAGTAAGGACAGTACCCAAGCACCGGTCCACCCACATACCAAATTATCGAAGTACCGAACACGAATCATATGAGGGTGATGAAAACTAGCTTGATGATATTCCCATGTGTCCTCGGGAGCGCTTTTCTCTATATAAGAGTTTGTCCAGGCTTGTCCTTTGCTACAAAAAGGATTGGGCCACCTTGCTACACTTTATTTACTTTTGTTACTTCTTGCTCGTTACAAATTATCCTATCACAAAACTATCTGTTAGCACTTATTTCAGTACTTGCAGAGAATACCTTGCTGGAAACCGCTTATCATTTCCTTCTGCTCCTTGTTGGGTTCGACACTCTAACTTATCGAAAGGACTACGGTAGATCCCCTATACTTGTGGGTCATCACCTCTGTGCCCACGCTACTACTATTATTGAGTATTATTATTATTTTCATTTTATGTCGTATTCATACACCATTATACAAATTTTCATACAGTGGGAATTTAGAGATTGTTTTTACATCATAATGAGTTATTACATCATTGGGTGAAAGAACCGTGGACTCCATCCACTTGAAACTAATCCGAGGTTTTTCACCCAATGATATAATAAATCATCATCATCATATGATTAACAACTTATCATCATAATACATCATTGTCATATAACACCTCCTCATGATCATCATTTTCATCAATGAGACATCGTATAGCAATTTGGTCACTAGTCATAATCACAACTCCTCCTTGTCATCATCAACTCTAACACATTGTACCACATAATAACAGATTGTACCTAGGACCTACTTCTCTCTCATAGGACCTACTTCTCTCTCATAGGACCTACTACCTTCTCTTAGGTAAAATAACATAAAACAAGATAGGCCGTGACTCTCCGTTATGGAGAATGGAGATTATCCTGTCTCCAATTCTTGCCCTTCGCACAATGTTGCTTCCATGTACCTCCCCACGATTGACCATACATATTTTCCAATCTTTGATTATCATGTCTTCATCAGTTTTAGAAATCTGATATGGACAAGAGTGATTCGTAGGATGACCTGGCAGTATGTTCAAAACATCAAGGCGACCTTTCTGAAACATCAGATGTGGCACACAATCCTTCGGGATTTTCTGTTGAAAAACATATTAATAACTTTGTAGTTCGAAAATGTAGTTCAATTTTAGAAGAATTTATGCGAAAGATGCACAGATGTCGTAATAGAAAAAAAATATTACCATGACATCTCCATGGATGTTACCGTAGTTCAACACGTGCACTAGTGGCACGTATTGACCATAATGTGGAGGCGTTTCATAATAGATATTGTAATTCTCAAGATCAGTAATAAATGAGATCAGATGATTTTCCCCCTGATAAGTTAATTCTGAGCCATCGGTGTAGTAGGTTCTGTCGACCATCTTCCGCACATTCTTTAAAGAATGAAAATAAGTTGTCAATGGAAATAAGCTGTCAACTATTTTGAAATAAACAATATAAATTACTTAATAACTGTGTTTAAGAAACTCACATAGCGGTAGAATTGGAAGCATATCAACAAGTACCCAAATGTCCACATTGTATTCGGCGATGTCAAGATCACCAAGATCCATGGTGCCAAGCATACCCTCATGAAAATCATACATCTTGCAAAGTGCTTCCCAATTCGGACAACCAAAATGGGTTATGCTCTCAGAATTGTACAGATTTACTTCAAAATCCATACCATTATGGGTCCTTAGGTGAATTTTCTTTGTTTCCATACTTTCATGATCTTCAAAATCCATCCTCTCCAAGACATAGGGTCTTGCATGGCATGGGATAAGCTAGTTAAATTTTAAAAGACGAAAATTACAAGATGAAGTAGTTCAAATCATGCTTAATTACGAAAAAAACACTGGTCGTCGTTGCGTACCATTTCAATATCGAAGGTCTCCTAGAGCTTAATGCTGAAGTGCCGACCTTCATCCAGGTGAGGCATGTCGCACAGACCTCGGTCATCGTTGCACTAGTCGCACTCCCCGGGGAGACTTTCGTCGTCCGATGATGACATTTCCTATGTTCATAATTCAAATATTAAACTTGTATAATTAAATATATGTACTACAAAAACTAGATTAGATCATTATTATTCATCATGGGTTGACTATCGGTCTGCCGCGTTTTTTATTGAAAACTCTCCCTCATTAATTCCTCTCTAACATTTGCGACCGTCGGTGATGGTCGTTACTCCGCCTTCCCCTAGTACATAACAAAGGTCTAGCACAAGTAGAAGAAGGAGAAACAACCCCCACGACAACAATCGGGATTCTTTGTCCTCTCTCATATATGGTGGTCACACTCCCTCACTGATTTTTCGACCGTCGGTGATGGTCATTATTCCTCCTTCTCCATGTGCATAACAACGGTCTAGCACAAGGAGAAGAAGGAAAAACGACCCCCATGACAACAGTCGGGATTCTTATTCTCTCATATATGGTGCAGACTTTATCCCTCAATCATTTGTTGACTGACATGTATGGATCCTCGACAGACTTAAAATCAACCTGAAATGTCGTTTAATTATCTTTCTAGAAAATCTAGGTCACTTGATATTTCCTACATATTCTAGCACAAGTCATGCCAAAATTCACGGAAATATCCGGCATGGCCTTTGCTAAAAAAAGGACATATCGAGCGCCTGAAATTTGCCGGAACAGAAATTAATCAACACTCCGGCAAAACATAGGCCACTCGGAGGTGTAACCTGCAAACATGGCCGGCCACATGGGCAAGCACATATCCTATTTGAGCAACAAAAGATATACATGTTTATATCTACATCATATGAGCATTCAAACTTGATGGTCATTGCATTTCAATGGTTGAAAATATTAACAAAAAAATTTCGAAATATCTTATAGGACTCATATTGACATGGAGATTTGGCTGGTCTCACCTCGAGGTCGGAGGGGGTCGGTGACGGGGACGACGGCGGGGATGATGGAGGAGCTCCTTGATTTCTGCAAAAACAAAAACACTATAAGCTATCAACTAATCAAATGCGTACGCCTTGCACAGTGGGGGTCCAATTTAAGCATTCAAAATAGGAGTAGTTCTCCAATTTGAGCATTCAATAAGCAAAATCAAATCGTAAAATAAATAAGTATTTAAATTAGCATGCATTCAATAAGCAAAACTAAATCATCTCTTGCGTCCGTACATCATCGAATAGTATCACTAATACATCTCAAATAGTATCATACATATAACATCACTAATACAGCTAACACCCTAGCGAACGATGGGTATCGGCGCGGGTGGTGGACACCCAAAGAGAAGGAACCATCACAGGATCATAGCTCCAGTGAGATCCCTAGAGAACCTGCCAGGTATTGGAGAACCCGCCCTCCAACGGAACCATGTAGCGATGGACCTGCTCCACTACAAGAAATATGTCAACTAGTGACCTTCTGTCAGTGACCCTGAAAGAATTGGTCATAGATCTATGACCATTTGAGACCAATTGGTCAAAAGATGTTCGGGGGGCTCCAAACCCTAAACCATTGCGACCATTTTGGTCAGAAAGGTCATAATTTCCTTACATGAAATGGTCATAAAGCAAACAACGCTAGCTCGCTGCCTTATTTCTAGCTGTTAACGACCAATATAGATGGTCATAGCCTTGTAAATTGTGGTGGGTTGCGGTGACTAGGCGCCATCTCATCAGTTTTGCCTATGTGTCATGTCCATGTGTCAATTTTTGCCCTAGGTTGTGAAGCAACCTATATTTCTGTTATTCCAAAAATTCCCAAAACATTCTCATAATTTTTTTGGATCATGTCTTCATCAAATATGTCAAAAACCTTCCTTGCCTAGTTCAAAAATAATTCAAAAATATTCATTTTCCTATTCTGTTCAGAGCAGCACTTTGTGAAGGAAGTACCCCTTTGGCATGTCCAAATAGTATCCATTTTCTACAGTGCTTTCCTATGCCGAAATAACCATCCTACACCAAATGCCAGCTCAATCCATTCGTTATTTTGAGCCTAGCTTCAACATTCGTATTTATGTCCAGTGTGGTACTTTGCAAAGCAAGTACCACCTAGGCTCCACCTTTTGAGCTGAAAATTTGTGAAGACGGTCTTCTTAGTAACTGATCATCCTGAGCCAAAACTCACGCCCATTAGCCATGTACATTTCCCGTACCGCTAATCAAACACTTGGCTACTAATTCATCTTTGAGCATCGATCGGTCTCCTCATGAGAATCTTATGTTGTAATTTTCTTCCTAGCACCTACCTGGGAGTGCCCAATGTTGGGGAACGTAGTAATTTCAAAAAAATTCTTACGCACATGCAAGATCATGGTGATGCATAACAACGAGAGGGGAGAGTGTGATCTACGTACCCTTATAGGTCGACAACGGAAGCGTTAGCACAATGTGGTTGATGTAGTCGTACGTCTTCATGGTTCGACCGATCCAAGCACCGTTACTCCGGCACCTCCGAGTTCTTGGCACACGTTCAGCTCGATGACGATCCCCGGGCTCCGATCCAGCAAAGCGTCGGGGAGGAGTTCCGTCAGCACGACGGCGTGGTGACGATCTTGATGTTCTACCGTCGCAGGGCTTCGCCTAAGCACCGCTACAATATGACCGAGGTGGAATATGGTGGAGGGGGGCACCGCACACGGCTAAGGAACGATCACGAAGATCAACTTGTGTGTCAAGGGGTGCCCCCTGCCCCCGTATATAAAGGATCAAGGGGAGGAGGCCGGGCGGCTACTATGGCGCGCCAAGGAGGAGTCCTCCTCCTAGTAGGAGTAGGACTCCTACTAGGAGGGGGAAAGAAGTGGGGAGGGAGAGGGAAAGGGGGGCGCCGCCCGCCTCTCCTTGTCCAATTCGGACCAGGGGGGAGGATTTGCACGGCCCACCTTTGGCTGCCCCTCTCTCTCTCCACTAAGGCCCATATGGCCCATTACTTCTCCCGGGGGGGTTCCGGTAACCCTCCGGTACTCCGGTTTTCTCCAAAATCACCCGGAACACTTCCGGTGTCCGAATATAGCCGTCCAATATATCAATCTTTATGTCTCGACCATTTCGAGCCTCCTCGTCATGTCCGTGATCACATCCGGGACTCCGAACTAACTTCGGTACATCAAAACTCATAAACTCATAATATAACTGTCATCGAAACCTTAAGCGTGCGGACCCTACGGGTTCTAGAATAATGTAGACATGACCGAGACACGTCTCCGGTCAATAACCAATAGCGGAACCTGGATGCTCATATTGGCTCCTACATATTCTACGAAGATCTTTATCGGTCAGACCGCATAACAACATACGTTGTTCCCTTTGTCATCGGTATGTTACTTGCCCGAGATTCGATCGTCAGTATCTCAATACCTAGTTCAATCTCGTTACCGGCAAGTCTCTTTACTCGTTCCGTAATACATCATCTCACAACTAACTCATTAGTTGCAATGCTTGCAAGGCTTTATGTGATGTGCATTACCGAGAGGGCCTAGAGATACCTCTCCGACAATCGGAGTGACAAATCCTAATCTCGAAATACGCCAACCCAACATGTACCTTTGGAGACACCTGTAGAGCACCTTTATAATCACCCAATTACGTTGTGACGTTTGGTAGCACACAAAGTGTTCCTCCGGCAAACGGGAGTTGCATAATCTCATAGTCATAGGAACATGTATAAGTCATGAAGAAAGCAATAGGAACATACTAAACGATCGGGTGATAAGCTAATGGAATGGGTCATGTCAATCAGATCATTCACCTAATGATGTGATCCCGTTAATCAAATAACAAATCTTTTGTTCATGGTTAGGAAACATAACCATCTTTGATTAACGAGCTAGTCTAGTAGAGGCATACTAGTGACACTCTGTTTGTCTATGTATTCACACATGTATTATGTTTCCGGTTAATACAATTCTAGCATGAATAATAAACATTTATCATGATATAAGGAAATAAATAATAACTTTATTATTGCCTCTAGGGCATATTTCCTTCAGTCTCCCACTTGCACTAGAGTCAATAATCTAGTTCACATCGCCATGTGATTCAACACTAAGAGTTCACATCACCATGTGATTAACACCCATAGTTCACATCGTCATGTGACCTATACCCAAAGGGTTTACTAGAGTCAATAATCTAGTTCACATTATTTATGTGATTAACACCCAAAGAGTACTAAGGTGTGATCATGTTTTGCTTGTGAGATAATTTTAATCAACGGGTCTGTCACATACAGATCCGTAAGTATTTTGCGAATTCTATGTCTACAACGCTTTGCACGGAGCTACTCTAGCTAATTGCTCCCACTTTCAATATGTATCTAGATCGAGACTTAGAGTCATCCAGATCTGTGTCAAAACTTGCATCTACGTAACTTTTTACGACGAACCTTTTGTCACCTCCATAATCGAGAAACATTTCCTTATTCCACTAAGCATAATTTTGACCAATGTCCAGTGATCTACTCTTAGATCATTATTGTACTCCCTTGCTTAACAGAGTGTAGGGTATACAATAGATCTGGTACACATCATGGCATACTTTATAGAACCTATGGCTGAGGCATAGGGAATGACTTTCATTCTCTTTCTATCTTCTGCCATGGTCGGGCTTTGAGTCTTACTCAATTTCATACCTTGTAACACAGCCAAGAACTCTTTCTTTGACTGTTCCATTTTTGAACTACTTCAAAATATTGTCAAGGTATGTACTCATTGGAAAAACTTATCAAGCGTCTTGATCTATCTCTATAGATTTTGATGCTTAATATGTAAGCAGCTTCACCGAGGTCTTTCTTTGAAAAACTTCTTTAAGAACACTCCTTTATGCTTTGCAGATTAATTCTACATTATTTCCGATCAACAATATGTCATTCACATATACTTATCAGAAATGCTGTAGTGCTCCCACTCACTTTCTTGTAAATACAGGCTTCATCGCAAGTCTGTATAAAACTATATGCTTTGATCAACTTATCAAAGTGTATATTCCAACTCCGAGATGCTTGCACCAGTCCATAGATGGATCGCTGGAGCTTGCATATTTTGTTAGCACCTTTAGGATTGACAAAACTTTCTGGTTGTATCATATACAACTCTTCTTTAATAAATCTATTAAGGAATGCAGTTTTGTTTATCCATTTGCCATATTTCATAAAATGCGGCAATTGCTAACATGATTCGGACAGACTTAAGCATAGATACGAGTGAGAAACTCTCATCGTAGTCAACACCTTGAACTTGTCAAAAACCTTTTTGCGACAATTCTAGCTTTGTAGATAGTAACACTACTATCAGCGTCCGTCTTCCTCTTGAAGATATATTTATTCTCAATTGCTTGCCGATCAGTGGGCAAGTCAACCAAAGTCCATACTTTGTTCTCATACATGGATCCCATCTCAGATTTCATGGCTTCAAGCCATTTTGCGGAATCTGGGCTCACCATCGCTTCTTCATAGTTCGTAGGTTCGTCATGGTCAAGTAGCATGACCTCGAGAACAGGATTACCGTACCACTCTAGTGCGGATCTCACTCTGGTTTACCTACGAGATTCGGTAGTAACTTGATCTGAAGTTACATGATCATCATCATGTAACGCCCTCGATGCGGCTATAGCTCCCACGTGTCGAGGCACGACTTAGAGACATAATCGCATTGAAAGCAATGTCGCAAGTTAGGCAATCATCACAACATCCCATGTAATGTATAATAAAAGGGGGAGATACTTAGTTGGCTTACACTCGCCACGTCACATCAGAGTACATAAATAACATCCATCATACAAACACTCATGGCCCGACTACGGCGCCAAAATGGAAAAGAACCCAACCAGCGACAAGGCCCCGAATCAAAACCCCAACTAGGCACCACTACTGATCATCAGGAAAAGACACGTAATATCGCTGCGAGTCTTCGTCAAACTCCCACTTGAGCTCGTACTCGTCACCTGGAGCGGAATCACCTGGACCTGCATCTGGAGTTATAGTATCTGTGAGCCACAGGGACTCACCAATCTCGCACCCTCGCGATCAAGACTATTTAATCTTATAGGAAGGGTAAGGCAAATGTATATGTGGAGCTGCAGCAAGCGACTAGCATATATGGTGGCTATCTTATACGCAAAAGAGAGCGAGAAGAGGAGGCAAAGCGCGAGCGAGAAACTAGAGAGCAACCTGCGCAAACATTACTCCAACACCGTGTCCACTTCCCGGACTCCGCCGAGAAGAAGCCATCACGGTAACACACTCAGTTGATTCATTTTAATTAATTAAGGTTCAAGTTATCTACAACCGGACATTAACAAATTCCCATCCGCCCATAACCGCGGGCACGGCTTTCGAAAGTTCAATCCCTGCAGGGGAGTCCCAACTTAGCCCATGACAAGCTCTCATGGTCAACGAAGGAATAGACCTCCTCCCAAGACGTTTCGATCAGACTCGGTATCTCGGTAACTCAAGACACTTCGACAGGTTAAAACAAGACCAGCAACACCGCCCGAATGTGCCGACAAATCCCGATAGGAGCTGCACATATCTCTTTCTCAGGGCACACTCAGATTGTCTAAACTTCTGGTAGACCAGCCTAGAGTTGCCCCTGGTAGCCATCGGCGGCTGACGGTTTGGACCAACACTCAAAGGAGCACTGGCCCGGGGGGGTTAAAATAAGATGACCCTTGAGTCTGCAGAACCCAAGGGAAAGAAAGGGCTAGGTGGCAAATGGTAAAACCAAGGTTGGGAATTGCTGGAAAAGCTTTAATCAAGGCAAAATATCAAGGGGTTCCCATTATAACCCAACCGCGTAAGGAACGCAAAATCCGGGAACATAACACCGATATGACGGAAACTACGGCGGCAAGAGTGGAACAAAACACTAGGCGAGAGGCCGAGCCTTCCACCCTTTACCAAGTATATAGATGCATTGAGATAACATAGCAATATAATGATATCCCAACAAGTAAGTAAATGTTCCAACAAGGAACGGCCTCCAATCTTCACCTGCAACTAGCAACGCTATAAGAGGGGCTGAGCAAAGCGGTATCATAGACAATCAACGGTTTGCTAGGACGAGGTGGGTTAGAGGTTTGACATGGCAATTGGGAGGCTGACAAGCAAAAGGTAGGCATCATAGCATTGGCATAGCAAAAGAGCGAGCAAACTAGCATAGCAAAGATAGTAGTGATTTCGAGGGTATGATCATCTTGCCTGCACAGTTGTCAGAGTTGACTGGATCCTCAAAAACAAACTCAACGGGCTCCTCGGTAGCGAACTCGTCTCCCGGCTCTACCCAAACAAGACAAACAAGCAACAAGGATACAATCAACCACGTGCAAGTATCAAACGACATGATGCAATCATGATATGCTATGCGGGATGCGATGCGGGATGCAAAATGCAAGATATGACAGAAAATGCATGAAGCTGGCCTCAACCTGGAATTCCAAGGGTTCCACTAGAAAGATGAGATGAAATCTCTTGAAAAAGATATAAAGATCATAGGAATCAGAGTTACGGTTTGGAAATGGCAAGCATTTCAAAAATGACACCGGTCTGCGATTTACAGCAAGTAGGCATCTAAATGCAATGAGATGAACATGCTACAGCAACCAAACATGACAACAAAATACATGGCAGGGATGCAAACAAGATGCTGAACAAAAGACTAGCACTGAGCCACGGCCAATTCATCCATTATGAGGTTCAAACAAGCATGGCAAAAACGCAAATGCAAAACAGATTCCAGACTTCGTGAAATTAACACTTGTCTGAAATTTCAGATCACGAAGCCCTCTTTGGAGCAGCAAAACAACATGATACATGACCTGATTAAGACAAGTAAGAACATGGCATGGAGCTACTCAGCAAACTTAACAAAAGACCCAAAGTGACCTGGGGCCAAAAGGGTTCACAAAATATACTAACGGGCACACGAACATAGCAAAAACATAATCAGTTTTCAGACTTAGTGAAAACTGAGACATGCTGAAATATAACTCACGAAGGCATGTAAACGAGCTCGATGCACTCACCACGGTGCAAGTCATGGCAAGCCAAGCATACATACATTAAGAATGCACAAAATGATAGCTAGACATGGCAAGAACAAAGGCATAGCATGCACGGATCAACTACAATAACATCGGCAAAATCGCAAACGAGTTGACGATCTGCCCAGATTCACCACGAAGCAAAAGTAGAGCTCGATTGACTCAAGCTACGGTGCTCCATAATTGCAGACAAAGACATGGATGGATAGAGCATTACATTATTAACAAAACTCTTTTACTGATCATCCTCAAAAGAGGCACGGATCACTAGGAAACAAGCTGAACATATGGCATCATGAACTAAATAATCCCAGACTTAGTGAAAAATACTAAGTCTCGGAAAACAGATTTACCGGGTGCCTCAATTTGCAAGCTTTCACAAGTCACCACACACATCCTAAAAATTTATGGGTTGCACCTCTGGAAAGAAGACAAAACCCTTAACAAAACATATGAAGCACTCACAGGCATATCATGCACACAATCATCATGGCAAAAATGACAAAAGTCTAAGATGAACTAGCAGATCTGACAATTAACTCACGAAGCCTCCTTCTAACAGCATTTCGGGCATCCAGATGAACTCAAATGAAAATGATGCAATTGAATGAAATGATGTACTCGTCGAGACAAACATTTTGATATGCTATATGCCCAAATCGGTGCTACGGATGCAGAGATATCACTGGTCAAAATTTGCATAAAAATTATGGTTCGGGAGAGAAGTCAACCGAGATATTTTTGGATCTAGATCCAAATCCGGGACACTGTAGCACGCACGCAGTCCGAGGATGGCCGGCCGGTCTTGGGGCTCGCCGGAGAAGACGCCGGTGGCCGGAGTGGAAGAGGCCGGCGAGGTGCGGCGGCGTTGGAGGCGGCGGGCGGATCGGGCCGCGCGGGGGCCCGACTTGGGCTCCACGGGCCGGCGGGTGTTGGCGGCGGAGGGCGACACGTGGCGGCGCTAGATTGGTCAACGGCGGCGGCGTGAGTTGTCCGGCCGGGTCAGACACGTCAGGCCGGCGCGAGGGAATTTTAGGGTTTCGTGGGGGAGGAGAGATCCGAAAAACGGGGGGGCTATTTATAGGCATAAGTGGAGCTAGGAGAGTCCAAATGAGGTGCGGTTTTCGGCCACGCGATCGTGATCGAACGCTCTAGGACATGGAGCAGAGTTTGGTGGGTTTTGGGCCAAATTGGAGGGGTGTTGGGCTGCAACACACACAAGGCCTTTTCGGTCCCTCGGTTAACCGTTGGATTAACCGTTGGAGTATCAAACGAAGTCCAAATGATACGAAACTTGACAGGAGGTCTACCGTCAGTAAACCAAGGCCGCTTGGCAAGTCTCGGTCCATTCCGGAAATGTTTAATCCCCACACATGAAAGAGAGGTAGAAATGACCACCGGAGGAGAACGAAGCACCGGATTGCAAAACGGACGACGGGGAAAATGCTCGGATGCATGAGACGAACACGTATGCAAATGAAATGCACATGATGACATGATATGCAATGCATGACACGCAAGAAATGACAAGGCAACAACAGCGAATAACTGGACGACACCTGGCACATCGGTCTCGGGGCGTTACACATCATTTGCTTCCTCACTAATTGGTGTAGTAGTCACAGGAACAGATTTCTGTGATGAACTACTTTCCAATAAGGGAGAAGGTACAATTACCTTATCAAGTTCTACTTTCCTCCCACTCACTTCTTTCGAGAGAATATCCTTCTCTAGAAAGGATCCATTCTTAGCAACGAATGTCTTGCCTTCGGATCTGTGATAGAAGGTGTACCCAACAGTAACTTTTTGGGTATCCTATGAAGACACACTTTTCCAATTTGGGTTTGAGCTTATCAGGATGAAACTTTTTCACATAAGCATTGCAACCCCAAACTTTAAGAAATGACAACTTTGGTTTCTTGCCAAACCACAGTTCATACGGTGTCGTCTCAACAGATTTAGATGGTGCCCTTTTAACGTGAATGTAGCTGTCTCTAATGCATAACCCCAAAACAATAGTGGTAGATCGGTAAGAGACATCATAGATTGCACTATATCCAATAAAGTACGGTTATGACGTTCGGACACACCATTATGCTGAGGTGTTCCATGTGGCATGAGTTTGTGAAACTATTCCACATTGTTTTAATTGAAGACCAAACTCGTAACTCAAATATTTGTCTCCGCGATCAGATCGTAGAAACTTTATTTTCTTGTCACGATGATTTTCCACTTCACTCTGAAATTCTTTGAACTTTTCAAATGTTTCAGACTTATGTCTCATCAAGTAGATATACCCATATCTGCTCAAATCTTCTGTGAAGTTCAGAAAATAACGATACTTGCCGTGAGCTTTAACACTCATCGGGCCGCATACATCAGTATGTATTATTTCCAATAAGTCAGTTGCTCGCTCCGGAGAATAGAGTCTTAGTCATCTTGCCCATGAGGCATGGTTCACAAGCATCAAGTGATTCATAATCAAGTGATTCCAAAATACCATCAGCATGGAGTTTCTTCATGCGCTTTACACCAATATGACCTAAACAGCAGTGCTACAAATAAGTTGCACTATCATTATTAACTTTGCATCTTTTGGCTTCAATATTATGAATATGTGTATCACTACAATCGAGATACAACAAACCATTTTCGTTGGTGTGTATGACCATAGAAGGTTTTATTCATGTAAACAGAACAACAATTGTTCTCTAACTTAAATGAATAACCGTATTGCAATAAACATGATCAAATCATATTCATGCTCAGCGCAAACACCAAATAACACTTATTTAGGTTCAACACTAATCTCGAAAGTATAGGGAGTCTGCGATGATGATCATATCAATCTTGGGACCACTTCCAACACACATCATCACTTCACCCTTAACTAGTCTCTGTTTATTCTGCAACTCCCGTTTTGAGTTACTAATCTTAGCAACTGAACTAGTATCAAATACTGAGGGGTTGCTATAAACACTAGTAAAGTACACATCAATAACATGTATATCAAATATACTTATGTTCACTTTGCCATCCTTCTTATCTGCCAATCACTTGGGATAGTTCCGCTTCTAGTGACCAGTCCCTTTGTAGTAGAAACACTTAGTCTCAGGCTTAGGACCAGACTTGGGCTTCTTCACTTGAGCAGCAACTTGCTTGCTGTTCTTCTTGAAGTTCCCCTTCTTCCCTCTGCCCTTTTTCTTGAAACTAGTGATCTTGTCTACCATCAACACTTGATGTTTTTCTCGATTTCTACCTTCGTCAATTTCCGCATTACGAAGAGCTTGGGAATCGTTTCCGTTATCCCTTGCATATCATAGTTCATCACGAAGTTCTACTAACTTGGTGATGGTGACTAGAGAATTCTGTCAATCACTATCTTATCTGGAAGATTAACTCCCACTTGATTCAAGCGATTGTAGTACTTAGACAATCTGAGCACATGCTCACTAGTTGAGTGATTCTCCTCCATCTTTTAGCTATAGAACTTGTTGGAGACTTCATATCTCTCAACTCGGGTATTTGCTTGAAATATTAACTTCAACTCCTGGAACATCTCATATGCTCCATGACGTTCAAAACGTCTTTGAAGTCCCGATTCTAAGCCATTAAGCATGGTGCACTAAACTATCAAGTAGTCATCATATTGAGCTAGACAAACATTCATAACGTCTGCATCTGCTCCTGCAATAGGTCCGTCACCTAGCGGTGCATCAAGGACATAATTCTTCTGTGCAGCAATGAGGATAAACCTCAGATCACGGATCCAATCTGCATCATTGCTACTAACATCTTTCAACACAATTTTCTCTAGGAACATATCAAAATAAACACAGGGAAGCAACAACGTGAGCTATTGATCTACAGCATAATTTGCAAAATACTACCAGGACTAAGTTCATGATAAATTTAAGTTCAATTAATCATATTACTTAAGAACTCCCACTTAGATAGACATCCCTCTAATCCTCTAAGTGATTACGTGATCCAAATCAACTAAACCATGTCCGATCATCACGTGAGATGGAGTAGTTTCATTGGTGAACATCGCTATGTTGATCATATCTACCATATGATTCACGCTCGACCTTTCGGTCTCCGTGTTCCGAGGCCATATCTGTATATGTTTGGTTCGTCAAGTATAACCTGAGTATTCCGCGTGTGCAACTGTTTTGCACCCGTTGTATTTGAACGTAGAGCCTATCACACCCGATCATCACATGGTGTCTCAGCACGAAGAACTTTCGCAACGGTGCATACTCAGGGAGAACACTTCTTGATAATTAGTGAGAGATCATCTTATAATGCTACCGTCAATCAAAGCAAGATAAGATGCATAAAAGATAAACATCACATGCAATCAATATAAGTGATATGATATGGCCATCATCATCTTGTGCTTGTGATCTCCATCTTTGAAGCACCGTCGTGATCACCATCGTCATCGGCGCGACACCTTGATCTCCATCGTAGCATCATTGTCGTCTCGCCAATCTTATGCTTCCACGACTATCGCTACCGCTTAGTGATAAAGTAAAGCATTACAGCGCGATTGCATTGCATACAATAAAGAGACAACCATACGGCTCCTGCCAGTTGCCGATAACTCGATTACAAAACATGATCATCTCATACAATAAAATTTAGCATCATGTCTTGACCATATCACATCACAACATGCCCTGCAAAAACAAGTTAGACGTCCCCATTTTATTGTTGCAAGTTTTACGTGGCTGCTACGGGCTTAAGCAAGAACCAATCTTACGTACGCATCAAAACCACAACGATAGTTTGTCAAGTTGGTGTTGTTTTAACCTTCGCAAGGACCGGGCGTAGCCACACTCGGTTCAACTAAAGTTGGAGAAACTGTCACCCGCAAGCCACCTATGTGCAAAGCACATCGGGAGAACCGGTCTCGCGTAAGCGTACGCGTAATGTCGGTCCGGGCCGCTTCGTCCAACAATACCGCCGAACCAAAGTATGACATGCTGGTAAGCAGTATGACTTATATCGCCCACAACTCACTTGTGTTCTACTCGTGCATATAACATCAACATATAAAACCTAGGCTCTCATACCACTGTTGGGGAACGTAGTAATTTCAAAAAAATTCTTACGCACACGCAAGATCATGGTGATGCATAGCAACGAGAGGGGAGAGTGTGATCTATGTACCCTTGTAGATCGACAACGGAAGCGTTAGCACAATGTGGTTGATGTAGTCGTACGTCTTCACGGTTCGACCGATCCAAGCACCGTTACTCCGGCACCTCCGAGTTCTTGGCACACGTTCAGCTCGATGACGATCCCCGAGCTCCGATCCAGCAAAGCATCGGGGAGGAGTTCCGTCAGCACGACGGCATGGTGACGATCTTGATGTTCTACCGTCGCAGGGCTTCGCCTAAGCACCGCTACAATATGACCGAGGTGGAATATGGTGGAGGGGGGCACCGCACACGGCTAACGAACGATCACGAAGATCAACTTGTGTGTCAAGGGGTGCCCGCTGCCCCCGTATATAAAGGATCAAGGGGAGGAGGCCGGCCGGCCACTATGGCGCGCCAAGGAGGAGTCCTCCTCCTAGTAGGAGTAGGACTCCTACTAGGAGGGGGAAAGAAGTGGGGAGGGAGAGGGAAAGGGGGGGCGCCGCCCCCCTCTCCTAGTCCAATTCAGACCAGGGGGAAGGAGGCGCGTGGCCCACCTTGGGCTGCCCCTCTCTCTCCACTAAGGCCCATATGGCCCATTACTTCTCCCGGGGGGGGGGGGTTCCGGTAACCCTCCGGTACTCCAGTTTTCTCCGAAATCACCCGGAACACTTCCGGTGTCCGAATATAGCCGTCCAATATATCAATCTTTATGTCTCGACCATTTAAAGACTCCACGTAATGTCCGTGATCACATTCGGAACTCCGAACTGACTTCGGTACATCAAAACTCATAAACTCATAATATAACTGTCATCGAAACCTTAAGCGTGCGGACTATTGGGGAACGTAGCATAAATTCAAAATTTTCTTACGTGTCACCAAGATCTATCTATGGAGTCATCTAGCAACGAGGGAGGAGTGGATATACATACCCTTGTAGATCGCGCGCGGAAGCGTTCAACAGAACGGGGTTGATGGAGTCGTACTTGTCGTGATCCAAATCACCGATGATCCTAGCGCCGAACGGACGGCACCTCCGCGTTCAACACACATACGGAGCAGCGACGTCTCCTCCTTCTTGATCCAGCAAGGGGGGAGGAGAGGTTGATGGAGATCCAGCAGCACGACGGCGTGGTGGTGGAAGTAGCGGGATTCCAACAGGGCTTCGCCAAGCGCTGCGGGAGGAGGGAGATGTGTCATGGGAGGGAGAGGGAGGTGCCAGGGCTTAGGTGCGGCTGCCCTCCCTTCCCCCCACTATATATAGGGCCAAGGGAGAGGGGGGTGCAGCCTTGGCCTTTCCTCCAAGGAAGGGTGCGGCCAGGGAGGAGTCCATCCTCCCCAAGGCACCTAGGAGGTGCCTTCCCCTTTTAGGACTCTTTCTTTCCCTTATCTCTTGGCGCATGGGCCTCTTGGGGCTGGTGCCCTTGGCCCATATAGGCCAAGGCGCACACCCCTACAGCTCATGAGGCCCCCCGGGGCAGGTGGACCTCCTTGGTGGACCCCCGGACCCCTTTCGGCACTCCCGGTACAATACCGATAATGCGCGAAACTTTTCCGGCGACCAAAACAAGACTTCCCATATATAAATCTTTACCTCCGGACCATTCCGGAACTCCTCGTGACGTCCGAGATCTCATCCGGGACTCCGAACAACTTTTGGGTTACCGCATACTAATATCTTTATAACCCTACCGTCACCGAACCTTAAGTGTGTAGACCCTACGGGTTCGGGAACCATGCAGACATGACCGAGACGTTCTTCGGTCAATAACCAACAGCGGGATCTGGATACCCGTGTTGGTTCCCACATGTTCCATGATGATCTCATCGGATGAACCACGATGTCGAGGATTCGATCAATCCCGTATACAATTCCCTTTGTCTAGCGGTACGATACTTGCCTGAGATTCGATCGTCGGTATCCCGGTACCTTGTTCAATCTTGTTACCGGCAAGTCTCTTTACTCGTTCCGTAACACATCATCCCGTGATCAACTCCTTGATCACATTGTGCACATTATGATGATGTCCTACCGAGTGGACCCAGAGATACCTCTCCGTCACACGGAGTGAAAAATCCCAGTCTCGATTCGTGCCAACCCAACAGACACTTTCGGAGATACCCGTAGTGCACCTTTATAGTCACCCAGTTATGTTGTGACGTTTGGCACACCCAAAGTATTCCTACGGTATCCGGGAGTTGCACAATCTCATGGTCTAAGGAAATGATACTTGACATTAGAAAAGCTTTAGCGAACGAACTACACGATCTTTGTGCTAGGCTTGGGATTGGGTCTTGTCCATCACATCATTCTCCTAATGATGTGATCCCGTTATCAACGACATCCAATGTCCATGGTCAGGAAACCGTAACCATCTATTGATTAACGAGCTAGTCAACTAGAGGCTTACTAGGGACATGGTGTTGTCTATGTATCCACACATGTATTTGAGTTTCCTATCAATACAATTCTAGCATGGATAATAAACGATTATCATGAACAAGGAAATATAATAATAACCAATTTATTATTGCCTCTAGGGCATATTTCCAACAGTCTCCCACTTGCACTAGAGTCAATAATCCAGTTCACATCGCTATGTGACTAACACTCAAGGTCACATCCCCATGTGACTAACACTCGATGAGTTATGGGTTTGATCATGTTATGCTTGTGAGAGACGTTATAGTCAACGGGTCTGAATCTTTCAGATCCGTATGTACTTCGCAAATTTCTATGTCATCTTGTAGATGCAACTACTACGCTACATTTGGAGCTATTCCAAATAACTGTTCTACTATACGAATCCAGTTTACTACTCATAATAATCTGGATTAGTGTCAAAGTTTGCATCGGCGTAACCCTTTACGACGAACTCTTTTACCACCTCCATAATCGAGAAAATTCCTTAGTCCACTAGTTACTAAGGATAACTTTGACCGCTGCCTTGTGATCCATTCTTGGATCACTCTTGTACCCCTTGACTGACTCATGGCAAGGCACATTTCAGGTGCGGTACACAGCATAGCATACTATAGTGCCTATGTCTTAAGCATAGGGGACGACCTTCGTCCTTTCTCTCTATTCTGCCATGGTCGAGCTTTAAGTCTTAACTTCATACCTTACAACTCAGGCAAGAACTCCTTCTTTGACTGATCCATCTTGAACACCTTCAAGATCATGTCAAGGTATGTGCTCATTTGAAAGTACCATTAAGCGTTTTGATCTATCCTTATAGATCTTGATGCTCAATGTTCAAGTAGCTTAATCCAGGCTTTCCATTGAAAAAACACTTTCCGAATAACCCTATATGCTTTCCAGAAATTCTACGTCATTTCTGATCAACAATATGTCAACAACATATATTCATCAGAAATTCTATAGTGCTCCCACTCACTTCTTTGGAAATACAAGTTTCTCATAAACTTTGTATAAACCCAAAATCTTTGATCATCATCAAAGCATACATTCCAACTCCGAGATGCTTACTCCAGTCCCTAGAAGGATTGCTGGAGCTTTGCATACTTATTAGCATCTTTCAGGATTGACAAAACCTTCCGGTTTGTATCACATACAACCTTTCCTCAAAAAAAACGTCGAGGAAACAATGTTCTGACATCCTATCTGCAAGATTTCATAAATAATGCAGTAATCGCTAATATAATTCCAACAGACTCTTAGCATCGCTACGAGTGAGAAAGTCTCATCGTAGTCAACTCCTTGAACTTGTCAGAAAACATCTTAACGACAAGTCGAGCTTTCTTAATGGTGACATTTACCATCGTTGTCCGTCTTCCTTTTAAAATCCATCTGTACTCAACATCCTCACGACCATCGAGTTGTTCTATCAAAGTCTACACTTTGTTTCCATACATGGATCCTCTCTCAGATTTTATGGCCTCGAGCCATTTATCAGAATCCGGGCCCACCATCGCTTCTCCATAGCTCGTAGGTTCATTGTTGTCTAGCAACATGACTTCCAAGACAGGATTACGTACCACTCTGAAGTCGTACGCATCCTTGTCATCCCACGAGGTTTGGTAGTGACTTGATCTGAAGTTTCATGATCACTATCATAAGCTTCCACTTCAATTGGTGTAGGTGCCACAGGAACAACTCCCTGTGCCCTGTCACACACTAGTTGAAGAGACGGTTCAATAACCTCATCAAGTCTCCACCATCCTCCCACTCAATTCTTTCGACAGAAACTTTTCCTCGAGAAAGGACCCAATTCTAGAAACAATCCCTTATTGCTTTCGGATCTGAGACAGGAGGTATACCCAACTGTTTTGGGTGTCCTATGAAGATGCATTTATCCGCTTTGGGTTCGAGCTTATCAGCCTGAAACTTTTTCACATAAGCGTTGCAGCCCCAAACTTTTAAGGAATGACAGCTTAGGTTTCTCTAAACCATAGTTCATACGGTGTCACCTCATCGGAATTACCTGGTGCCCTATTTAAAGTGAATGTGGTTGTCTCTAATGCCTAACCTATAAACTATCGTGGTAATTTGATAAGAGACATCATGGTATGCATCATATCCAATAGGGTGCAGTTATGATGTTCGGACACACCATCACACTATGGTGTTCCAGGTTGTATTAGTTGTGAAACAATTTCCACAATGTCTTAATTCTGTGCCAAACTCGTAATTCAGATATTCATCTCTATGATCATATCATAGATATTTTATCCTCTTGTCACGACGATCTTTCAACTTCACCCTGAAATTACTTGAACCTTTCAATAATTCAGACTCGTGATTCATCAAGTAAATATACTCAACATCTACTCAAATCATCTGTGAAGTAAGAACATAACGATATCCACTACATGCCTCAGCACTCATTGGATTGCACACATCAAAACGTATTACTTCCAACAAGTTGCTTTCTAGTTCCATTTTACTGAAAACGAGGCTTTCAGTCATCTTGCCCATGTGGTATGATTTGCATGTCTCAAGTGATTCAAAATCAAGTGAGTCCAAACAGTCCATTTGCATGGAGTTTCTTCATGCATATACACCAATAGACATGGTTCGCATGTCTCAAATTTTTCAAAAATGAGTGAGTCCAAAGATCCATCAACATGGAGCCTCTTCATGCGTTTTATACCGATATGACTTAAGTGGCAGTGCCACAAGTAGGTGGTACTATCATTACTATCTTTTGGCATGAACATGTGTATCACTACGATCGAGATTCAATAAACCATTCATTTCAGGTGTAAGACCATTGAAGGTATTATTCAAATAAACAGAGTAACCGTTATTCTCCTTAAATGAATAACCGTATTGCGATAGACAGAATCCAATCATGTCTATGCTCAACGCAAACACCAATCTCGATGGTAGAGGGAGCGTGCGATGCTTGATCATATCAACATCGGAAACTCTTCCAACACATATCGTCAGCTCACCTTTAGCTAGTCTCCATTTATTCCATAGCTTTTATTTCGAGTTACTAACACTTAGCAACAGAACCGGTATCTAATACCCTGGTGCTACTAGGAGTACTAGTAAAGTACAAATTAACACAATGTATATCCAATATACTTCTATTGACCTTGCTAGCCTTCTCATCTACCAAGTATCTAGGGTAATTCTGCTCCAGTGGCTGTTCCCCTTATTACAGAAGCACTTAGTCTCGGGTTTGGGTTCAACCTTGGGTTTCTTCACTAGAGCAGCAGCTGAATTGCTGTTTCATGAAGTATCCCTTCGTGCCCTTGCCCTTCTTGAAACTAGTGGTTTCACCAACCATCAACAATTGATGCTCCTTGATTTCTACTTTTGTGGTGTCAAACATCGCGAATATCTCAATGATCATCAGATATGTCCCTGATATATTATAGTTCATCACGAAGCTCTAGCAGCTTGGTGGTAATGACTTCGGAGAAACATCACTTTCTTATCTGGAAGATCAACTCCCACTCGATTCAAATGATTGTTGTACTCAGACAATCTGATCACAAGCTCAACAATTGAGCTTTTCTCCCTTAGTTTGCAGGCTAAGAAAATCATCGGAGGTCTTATACCTCTTGACGTGGGCACGAGCCTGAAATCCCAATTTCAGCCCTCGAAACATCTCATATGTTTCGCGACGTTTCAAAACGTCTTCGGTGCCTCAACTCTAAACCATTTAACTGAACTATCACGTAGTTATCAAAATGTGTATGTCAGATGTTCGCAACATCCACAGACAACTTTTGAGGTTCAGCACACTGAGCGGTGCATTAAGGACATAAGCCTTCTATGAAGTAATGAGGACAATCCTCAGTTTACGGACCTAGTCCGCATAATTGCTACTATCAACTTTCAACTAAATTTTCTCTAGGAACATAACTAAACAGTAGAACTGAAGTGCGAGCTACGACATAATTTGCGAAGACCTTTTGACTATGTTCAGGATAATTAAGTCATCTTATGAACTCCCACTCAGATAGACATCCCTCTAGTCATCTAAGTGATTACATGATCCGAGTCAACTAGGCCGTGTCCGATCATCACGTGAGACGGACTAGTCAACATCGGTGAACATCTTCATGTTGATCGTATCTTCTATACGACTCATGCTCGACCTTTCGGTCTCTTGTGTTCCGAGGCCATGTCTGTACATGCTAGGCTCGTCAAGTTAACCTAAGTGTTTCGCATGTGTTCCGAGGCCATGTCTGTACATGCTAGGCTCGTCAACACCCGTTGTATTTGAACGTAAGAATCTATCACACCCGATCATCATGTGGTGCTTCGAAACGACGAACTTTCGCAACGGTGCACAGTTAGGGGGAACACCTTCTTGAAATTTTAGTGAGGGATCATCTTATTTACTACCATCGTTCTAAGCAAATAAGATGTATAAACATGATAAACATCACATGCAATCAAATAGTGACATGATATGGCCAATATCATATTGCTCCTTTTGATCTTCATCTTCGGGGCTCCATGATCATCATCGTCACCGGCATGACACCATGATCTCCATCATCGTGTCTCCATGAAGTTGCCTCACCAACTATTACTTCTACTACTACAGCTAACGGTTAGCAATAAAGTAAAGTAATTACATGGCGTTTATGTTGACACGTAGGTCATAAATAAATTAAGACAACTCCTATGGCTCCTGCCGGTTGTCATAATCATCGACATGCAAGTCGTGATTCCTATTACAAGAACATGATCAATCTCATACATCACATATATCATTTATCACATCCTTTGGCCATATCACATCACATAGCATACCCTGCAAAAACAAGTTAGACGTCCTCTAATTGTTGTTTGCATGTTTTACGTGGCTGCTATGGGTTTCTAGCAAGAACGTTTCTTACCTACGCAAAGACCACAACGTGATATGCCAATTCCTATTTACCCTTCATAAGGACCCTTTTCATCGAATCCGATCCGACTAAAGTGGGAGAGACAGACACCCGCCAGCCACCTTATGCAACTAGTGCATGTCAGTCGGTGGAACCGGTCTCACGTAAGCGTACGTGTAAGGTTGGTCCGGGCCGCTTCATCCCACAATGCCGCCGAATCAAGATTGGACTAGTAACGGTAAGCATATTGAACAAAATCAACGCCCACAACTACTTTGTGTTCTACTCGTGCATAGAATCTACGCAATAGACCTAGCTCATGATGCCACTGTTGGGGAACGTAGCATAAATTCAAAATTTTCTTACGTGTCACCAAGATCTATCTATGGAGTCATCTAGCAATGAGGGAGGAGTGGATCTACATACCCTTGTAGATCGCGCGCGGAAGCGTTCAAGAGAACAGGGTTGATGGAGTCGTAGTTGTCGTGATCCAAATCACCGATGATCCTAGCGCCGAACGGACGGCACCTCCGCGTTCAACACACGTACGGAGCAGCGACGTCTCCTCCTTCTTGATCCAGCAAGGGGGGAGGAGAGGTTGATGGAGATCCAGCAGCACGACGGCGTGGTGGTGGAAGTAGCGGGATTCCAACAGGGCTTCACCAAGCGCTGCGGGAGGAGGGAGATGTGTCATGGGAGGGAGAGGGAGGCGCCAGGGCTTAGGTGCGGCTGCCCTCCCTTCCCCCCACTATATATAGGGCCAAGGGAGAGGGGGGGCGCAGCCTTGGCCCTTCCTCCAAGGAAGGGTGCGGCCAGGGAGGAGTCCATCCTCGCCAAGGCACCTAGGAGGTGCCTTCCCCTTTTAGGACTCTTTCTTTCCCTTATCTCTTGGCGCATGGGCCTCTTGGGGCTGGTGCCCTAGGCCCATATAGGCCAAGGCGCACACCCCTACAGCCCATGAGGCCCCCCGGGGCAGGTGGACCCCCTTGGTGGACCCCCGGACCCTTTTCGGCACTCCCGGTACAATACCGATAATGCGCGAAACTTTTCCGACGACCAAAACAAGACTTCCCATATATAAATCTTTACCTCCGGAACTCCTCGTGACGTCCGGGATCTCATCCGGGACTCCGAACAACTTTCGTATTAGCGCATACTAATATCTCTATAACCCTAGCGTCACCGAACCTTAAGTGTGTAGACCCTACGGGTTCGGGAACCATGCAGACATGACCGAGACATTCTCCGGTCAATAACCAACAGCGGGATCTGGATACCCATGTTGGTTCCCACATGTTCCACGATGATCTCATCGGATGAAGCACGATGTCGAGGATTCGATCAATCCCGTATACAATTCCCTTTGTCTAGCGGTACGATACTTGCCCGAGGTTCGATCATCAGTATCCCGATACCTTGTTCAATCTTGTTACCGGCAAGTCTCTTTACTCGTTCCGTAACACATCATCCCGTGATCAACTCCTTGATCACATTGTGCACATTATGATGATGTCCTACCGAGTGGCCCCAGAGATACCTCTCCGTCACACGGAGTGACAAATCCCAGTCTCGATTCGTGCCAACCCAACAGACACTTTCGGAGATACCCGTAGTGCACCTTTATAGTCACCCAGTTACGTTGTGACGTTTGGCACACCCAAAGTATTCCTACGGTATCCGGGAGTTGCACAATCTCATGGTCTAAGGAAATGATACTTGACATTAGAAAAGCTTTAGCGAACGAACTACACGATCTTTGTGCTAGGCTTGGGATTAGGTCTTGTCCATCACATGATTCTCCTAATGATGTGATCCCGTTATCAACGACATCCAATGTCCATGGTCAGGAAACCATAACCATCTATTGATTAACGAGCTAGTCAACTAGAGGCTTACTAGGGACATGGTGTTGTCTATGTATCCACACATGTATCTGAGTTTCCTATCAATACAATTCTAGCATGGATAATAAACGATTATCATGAACAAGGAAATACAATAATAACCAATTTATTATTGCCTCTAGGGCATATTTCCAACACGGACCCTACGGGTTCGAGAATAATGTAGACATGACCGAGACACGTCTCCGGTCAATAATCAATAGCGGAACCTGGATGCTCATATTGGGTCCTACATATTCTACGAAGATCTTTATCGGTCAGACCGCATAACAACATACGTTGTTCCCTTTGTCATCGGTATGTTACTTGCCCGAGATTCGATCGTCGGTATCTCAATACCTAGTTCAATCTCGTTACCGGCAAGTCCCTTTACTCGTTCCGTAATACATCATCTCACAACTAACTCATTAGTTGCAATGCTTGCAAGGCTTTATGTGATGTGCATTACCGAGAGGGCCCAGAGATACCTCTCCAACAATCGGAGTGACAAATCCTAATCTCGAAATACGCCAACCCAACATGTACCTCTGGAGACACCTGTAGAGCACCTTTATAATCACCCAGTTACGTTGTGACGTTTGGTAGCACACAAAGTGTTCCTCCGGCAAACGGGAGTTGCATAATCTCATAGTCATAGGAACATGTATAAGTCATGAAGAAAGCAATAGCAACATACTAAACGATCGGGTGCTAAGCTAATGGAATGGGTCATGTCAATCAGATCATTCACCTAATGATGTGATCCCGTTAATCAAATAACAACTCTTTGTCCATGGTTAGGAAACATAACCATCTTTGATTAACGAGCTAGTCAAGTAGAGGCATACTAGTGACACTCTGTTTGTCTATGTATTCACACATGTATTATGTTTCCGGTTAATACAATTCTAGCATGAATAATAAACATTTATCATGATATAAGGAAATAAATAATAACTTTATTATTGCCTCTAGGGCATATTTCCTTCACCCAACCCACTAGACATGCCTAGGCCGCCCAGAACACATGGAAACGCCACGGTCACGCGGTGACCACGCGGCGGGCATGCGAGTTTACGCGCTCTAGAGTTGGGGCCTTCGGCCACTGCCCAAACCTCGACGTATTCCCACCAAACAATGTATTTATGATTAAATAGGTACTTATGTAACTAGAAATGATTTTTGGAAAAAATAAATAGCAAACTATGAGGCAGCAGTAGTTCAAATTTGACCCGCTTCCACCTGAATCGGCGGAAATTTGTCTTTTTCACGAGAGGTCGATCAAAACTTTTTACACCCAACCATTTTGTCAATTGTGCATTAAATATGTCCTAGTATTTTAGAAAATTGATTTGGTCCAATTTCGCAACAATTATTTGGGAGGTCCTTCACAAAAAACCTCCTTTTGGGCACTCGAAAATTGGAAAATGGTTTTTTCGTCCACAGAAAATGAAAACTTCCTTAAGCAATATTTTTTGCCATTCCAAGATTCACCCTTGTGCACAATATGAGATCATTTGAAGAAACTATGCCATGAATGTGTCCATAGGATTGATCATTTGGCTTGAAAGCCATAAATCTTCACGCATGATAGCTCATTTCTGATAACACTTTTTTAAAAGAATTGCCACATTACAAGTTTATTATTTTTCCTGGTAACTAGGTCATATATAATGACACAATGCGAAGGTTTTCCAATTTTTTGATTTTTTTGAAATTTTTATGCCCGTTTCAAAATGCGGTCAAAACGGCGGGAATGACTGTTCCTAGCTAGTGGTTGAATCTAGGAATTTTTTTGCGGTTTCTCTGATTAAATAGATACTTATGTACCTAGAAATGATTTTTGTAAAAAATAAAGAGCAAACTACAAGGCAGCTACAGTTCAAATTTGACCTACTTCCAACTGAATCGGCGGAAATTTGTCTTTTTCACGAGAGGTCGATCAAAACTTTTTACACCCAACCATTTGGTCGCTTGTGCATTAAATATGGCCTATTATTTTATAAAAATGATTTGGTCCAATTTTGCAACAATTATTTGGGAGGTTCTTCACAAAAAAACCTCCTTTTAGGCACTCAAAAAATGGAAAATTGTTTTTTTGTCCAAAGAAAATGAAAACTTCCTTAGGCAACATTGTTTGCCATTCCAATATTCACCCTTGTGCACAATATGAGATCATCTGAGCAAACTATGCCATGAATTTGGCCATAGGATTGATCATTTGGCTTGAAAGGCATGAATCTTCACGCATGATAGCTCATTTCTGAGAACACTTTTTTAAAAGAATTGTCGTATTACAAGTTTATTATTTTTCCTGGTAACTTGGTCATATATAATGCCACAATGTGAAGGTTTTCCAATTTTTTGATTTCTTTTGAACTTTTATGCCTGTTTCAAAATGTGGTCAAAACGGCGGGAATGGCCGTTCCTAGCTAGTGGTTGAATCTTGGAATTTTTTTGGTGTTTCTCTGATTAAATATATATACTTATGTACCTATAAATGATTTTTGTAAAAAATAAAGAGCAAACTGCCAGGCAGCTACAATTCAAATTTGACCCACTTCCAACTGAATCGGTGGAAATTTGTCTTTTTCACGAGAGGTGGATCAAAACTTTTTACACCCAACCATTTGGTCACTTGTGCATAAATATGGCCTAGTATTTTATAAAAATGATTTGGTACAATTTTGCAACAATTATTTGGGAGGTCCTTCACAAAAAAACCTCCTTTTGGGCACTCGAAAAATGGAAAATGGTTTTTTCGTCCAAATAAAATGAAAACTTTCTTAGGAAACATTGTTTTCCATTCCAATATGCACCCTTGTGCACAATATGAGATCATTTGAACAAACTATGCCATGAATCTGGCCACAAGATTGATCATTTGGCTTGAAAGCCCGCAATATTCATGCGTGATAGCTCATTGCTGAGAACACTTTTTTAAAATAGTTGACGTATTACAATTTTATTATTTTTCCTGGAAACTTGGTCATATATAGTGACACAATGCGAAGGTTTCCCAATTTTTTTATTTTTTTTGAATTTTTTATGCCCGTTTCAAAATGCGATCAAAACGACGGGCATGACCGTTACTAGCTAGTGGTTGAATATTGGAGTTTTTGGTGTTTCTCTGATTAAATAGATATTTTTTTACCTATAAATGATTTTTGGAAAAAATAAAGAGCAAACTATGAGGTAGCTGCAGTTCAAATTTGACCCGTTTTCTGCTAAATCAGCGAAAATTTGTCTTTTTCACCAGAGGTGGCTCAAAACTTTTGACACCCAACCATTTGATCAATTGTGCATTAAATATGGCTTAGTATCTTATAAAAATGATTTGGTCCAATTTTGCAACAATTATTTCGTAGGTTCTTCACAAAAAAACCTCATTTCGGACACTCAAAAAATGATTAAAAATAGCTAGAAAGATCAGAAATGCATACAAATTGGTGATCACCCATAAAATCTGGTCTAACTTGAGTGAAAATTTGCGAGTTCCATTTTGCAAAATATTTTTGATAGCTGCTTTACAAAACCCCTCTATTTTTATTACTAGGAAACTATTTTAAATCATAGATTTTCTCAGCCAATCAAGACTCTTCCCACGGATCACCCCTACTGTAGCTGATCTGAACCGCCCGTTGTAGCCGATCTAAACCATCCACCTCTCAACAGCCCAATCCAAACCCTAGCAGCCCGAGGCCGCCTCTCTCTCCCCCTCTCCCTGAGAACACACCCGCCGCCGCCTCTCTCTCCCCTTCTCCCTGATCCAGATCGATGTCGACGTCTCTCTCACCCACCGGCAAACCTCGCCCCTATCCACCCACCGGCAAACCTCACTCCCGGGCTCCGCCGGCACTCTCACCCACCCATCGGCGCTCTCAAAATCCGCTCAACACTTCTCCCCGATCCAGATCTAACCCAAGCGTCCCGTCCTCCGCCGCCGCCCCGTCCTCCGTTGGCGGAGTTCCCTCCCCCGCCGCAGCCACGACGTCACGGCCGTGCGCCACCCGCCTCTGGATCCCTCCGCCCGCTCGCGCCCCTGCTCCCTCTCCGCCTACGGGGCCGCACCCCTCGCGCTGCTCCCCGACGACGTGGGCGGGCGCGCGGGCCTCGACCCGCGGGGCTTGGCCAAGTGGCGGGCGAGCGATGGCGTCGCGGGGGGGGGGGGGGGGGAGGGGGCGGAGGAGGCTAGGGCGGTGGTCATCGTCGACGTGTACCTCCCCGACCTCGACGTGAACAAGGCCGACGACGTGCTGCTGCACTGCCGGATCCTCGCAGAGTGCGCGGCGGACCCCGACGAGATCCACCCGCCCTCTCCCTCTCCCTTGCGTCAGCCCCGTCGTCCGTCCCCGAGGTACCCCGCCCGACCGCCCCCAGTCAGTTCTCTTCTCCGTGGCTGGATCAGCGCGACGCCTTCCTGATATTTTTCTCGCCGTCTCTGTGGTTGGGCAGATGGAGAGGGTGCTCAAGGACGACGCCATCCAGGAGAAGGGAAAGCGTGCCAGGATGGTAACCACCCCCTCCCATCTCATATGCTTGTTTTCCTTCTTGGTCTGACTGTATGCGTGTTATGCATTCTAGCAAATAGTTCGAGCTTCCTTGTCCTTGGGCTTATCCGCTCTAGCATGGCGTACATCTGTACAGCAAAACATACTTGAAGCAGTGCTTTTGAAACGAGAACTATCAGAAGAAAATAAAAAATGCAGATTTTCTATTAGATGTCAAGTTAGTACATGCATGTTTTACTATATGGGATCCAAACCTGTGTACGGATCTCTAGGTAGAAACAACAATCTGGCAAAGCTATTGCAAGTCATCTAACTACACAGAAACAAGTAAAGAGGCATCTCTTGTTTTGAAGCAACTAGTATCTTATTTTTGCAATTTGGTCTATATGATTGGAATGCAATGTTTTGAAGCAGCTAGTATGCGTGTTATACAATCGTTTTGAGAAAATGCTTTATATAGAAGTTGCTACCGCGGGTTCAATTTGTTCCGATTTGGCTGGGTATGAGTCCCCTTGTTGCAAGGTGAAGACTTGTCTCTCCCTTTGTTTGTTTCGCTCTGGCCACCGTTAAGTGTTTAATTGGAGAATACGCGAGGAGAATATGTCATGTATTTCATTAGACAAATAATATTGCCTGTATTTGCATGCTTCCAGGAATGTGTCAAATACTTGTTATGTACATGTAGTGGCATGAGAGTCAAGATTTACTAGTGCTTGCCTCCTTGTGTTATCTGGATGCATTGCTTAATCTACTTTTCTTGTTATATACGTAAGCTCCAAGCCTGATGTGCTAACATGGATAACAATGAACCATCATGTGAAGGGCTAAAATCATCTCAATGGGACAGAACATTAGTTGGTTATCTTATAGCTCAAATGCATTAACGGTGAATAATTTCTCTTTTTGATAGTAAACATTGGGTGACATGGCAAACAAAATTTCCTACAGCATACTGATTGTTAAATCACTAAACATCTTATATGAAGCAACACTTATCTTGCAGACATCTAATATGCAATTCTAATAATATGTGAAATACTGATTTTATTTTTTAGTTGTGTATGTCATTCGTGCATTGATTCCTTTTCTGATGTACCAGGTCCCTAACCATGTTTTTGTCTTTCGAGTTGGTATGTTAGGAGAACCTAGGCGTGCTATGTGGTGAAGCAAAGCAGCAACTCACAACTCCAGCCTGCAACTCCAGATGAAGGCACCGCGACGACGCATCATGCTTCTCCCTTGGAAGGTCGGCTCCTGGACCGTAACTTTCTCTCAACTTGTGCTCTGCTTGATACCAGTTCCTTGTATTTCTCCCAACTTGTGCAAATTGTAATATGCAGGGCTTCCTAGTCCGTGGCCTACCTTCTGGATGGAGCAAGGAGGGGGCATCATCCACACCGTGGAGCTGGTTGAGCCTTAGTGCAAACTGGAGAAGTAGGGCATCGTCAGGGACATCTCTGGCTTGTGCCATGGTAAGAACAGAGCGCCACTCTCTGTCGTGCATGTATTGAAATCCTGAAATGTCAAATACATGTTCGCTCTCAGCTGGGATATTGGATTGTACTTAGTTATGTGACTCATTCATGTTTGCGCTGCTTGTTAAGTGATTACCTTTATGTACTTGCTACCAGTAGGATGGTCAATACATGCTTGTTTTGTATCTATTCCACAATATTTTGCTTGGTCACCTGATGCTTGATGCATGTATAATGTGACACACACATCACGAAATCTGAATACCTTTGACATAGTTGCTGTGTTATCTTGCACTGGGTTGATACTTATCATTTTCCCTTCCCAAATATATCTCAGTCTTGCTGTTACGAGAATGCTATATGCATGGTTTCTTATTAGATCTCACATTCTGCATCTATTTTTCATTGTTAGGAGAATGTTATATGCATGGCTTCACTTGATTATATTCCTAACTTTTCTGATTTATAACTCGCAGATTTTGGCCTTAATTCGTCAAAAGTTGTTGTACAAGGAACTACAGGAGTAGAATCCTAAAGAAAACTCGCACCCAACAATGTGTTTTAGCTCTCTGGAGCTGGACATGTTAATATTTAGTTCTATTCTATATTTCAATACCTGATTTGTACTGCCATGATTGTAAACTACCTGCCACGATTTGGCTGTTGTTTGAAAATTTATGTGTTATTGGCTCTGTTAATTTGAATCAAGTTATTGGTTGTTGCACAACTAGAGAATTGACGTGTGGCACCTAAACAACACACTTGGTCCCATTTCACTAGTGGAAAGAAACAAAAGAAAACTGACAAGTGGGACCTAATTGGATGAGCAAAAGAAAACAAAAGAAAACACACCTGGTCCAAAATGGATTGTAAAAAGGCCCAAATAAGAAATGGAAGCAAAAAGGCCGAAGGCCTAGAAAATAAAAGGGCTGCAATGTTGGGCTTGGCCCATGAAGCCGATCAAAAATTGATAGAAAAATACATTAAAAAGGCCAAATTGTTGGGCTAGGCCCATGTAGAAAACTGAATTGGACCGGGCTGAATCTTGTGCCACATCAGCTTGCCACGCTGGATGCCTACGTGGCCTGCAGAGGTTGCTAGTGACCAAAAATTTGGCCGTGGAACCAACGACCTTTTACAGAAGGTCAATAATTTCAGTTTACGACCGCCAGCTTTTGACCTTCTGGTTTTGGTCACAAAAAGGTCGCAAATGAAAATCTATGACCTTTCAAAGACCAATAGTGAGGGTCACAAGTTGAGATATTTCTTGTAGTGCTCGTCCTCCTCGCTGACACGGTGACATACCACCTCCGTGAGGTCCTAAAGCCTCCGCACCGTCACTGGCCCACCCGACCGCCACCAATGAAGGTTAGGGTCAACGAGGGGCTGGCTCCTCACCAAGCTGCGCCCCCTGGAAGGTAGCACCTCCCAGTACCAGCCCAATGGAGCCCAGTCCCGGACATGGCCCCTCTGATCAAGCAGGTGTCCTCCGCCGAGTCGACGACGAGGATGCGGGATAGGCATCGTCGACGTCGATGCGGGAATAATTGCTTTAACTAAAAAAATAACAACAAATGTGACATGTTCTATTTATTCTAATTAGATCATCAAATCTCATATGCCTAAATTTTCTTACTAAAAATAAACTAGTTCTATTAATTCAACTAAACACTTACTATAAATAAAAATAAACTAGTTCTATTAATTTTCTCACTAAAAATAAACTAGTTCTATTAATTCAACTAGTTCTTACTAAAAATAAACTAGTTCAACTAGTTCTATTAATTTTCTTACTAATTATATTAAACACTTACTAAAAATAGTAAAAATAAATTAAACATCTACAAGTACTAACTAATTAGATGAACCCTAGCTAGGTACTTAAGCATCTACAACTACTTAAGCACCCACTGATGAGGAGGCCGGTGGGATCGGAGGAGGGGGGGAGAGGATGGGGAGGGGGAGGGGCGGCCTGAGGAGGAGGAGGGAGGGGCGGTGGGAGGAGGGCTGCCGGCGGAGGAGGGAGGAGGGACAAGGGGGCGGTCGGAGGAGGAGGGAGGAGGGGGCAGCCGAAGGAGGAGGGAGGAGGGCGCGATGGGAGGAGGAGGGAGGGGAGGAGGGATGAGAAGGGATGGAGGGAGCAGTGCGGCGGCGGCGGCGGACATCGGCGACGGCGGACGACGGGGCGTACGGACGGGCGAGAGTGACTGGGAGGAAGAGTGAGAGGGGCGGCCGCGTGGGAGGATAAGGTAGGGTTAGTAGTAGCGCCGGCTTGAGAAAAGCGCTACTACTCCGGTTGCGGTGTTCAAACTTAGCACCAGCACGTTTTGATAATACGCGCTACGGCTAAAATGGTAGCAGTAGCGCTGTTTGTTTACACGCGCTACTACTAAGTAGCAGTAGCGCATGATTTTGTCCAGGTCTACTGCTAAGTTGTTGTGTATAAAGTTTTCCCTAGTAGTGCATGTTTTATCATAATATGCTGAATAATAGATACTGAGTTAAACATAGTTATAAAACAAAAATAAGTCGAGTCCATGCCCGCTTCCCCCTGCCACAGTCACTTCATCAAAATATTGTCATTATTGCCTTTTAGTTGCACGACCAAATTATATGAAAATAATAATAGTGCAAGAGTGTCGTAGACTAAGCTGAAATCTACAACATTTTACTCAAAGGGAAAGACAAAATAATATGGATTCTTTGTTTGATCAACAGTAATGTATATGAAAATCACTCAACATTTTTCATCATGGTCTTCCCCACTTTTTTCAAATGAATGAACAGACTGAAAAGAAATTCAGAGAAACACACTAAAATATCTTTCAAACATCAATGAACTTTTGTCAAAATTTGATGAACTTTTCCAAAATAGATGAAAAAAATTTCAGAATCAATGAACTTTTCCTTCAAAATTAATGAACGTTTATCAAAAATCCATGAACGGTCTTCAATTTTTGTGAACTTTTTTAAACTTTGATGAACTTTATTCAAAAATCAATGAACTTATTTTTCAAATTCGACAGACTTTTTAAAATTCAACAAACTTTTTTCAAATTTGATGAACATTTTTTGAATCCATGATTTTTTAAATTTTGATGAACTATTTTCAAAATTGATGAACTTTTTGTTTGAAACTTGATTAACTTTTTTTCAAATTTGTGAACTTTTCTTGAAAATTGATGAACTCTTTTCGAAATCTATGAACCTTTTCAAAATCGATAAAGTTTTATTGAAAATAGATTAACTTTTTTCAAAGTTCGATGAACTATTTTTCAAAATTGCATATATCTTTTTCAAAAAAGATGAATTTTTTTCAAAGTTCAATGAACTATTTTTCAAAATTGATGAACTTTTTCCAAGTTTGTGAACTTTCTTAAATCATTGATTTTTTTTCTAATTCATGAAAATTCTTTTAATTCGTGGTTTGTTTTTAGATCTGCGAACTTTCAAATTTTCTTCACATTTTTTTCGAAAATCACGTTTTTCTAATTTCTATATGTAGTAAATAGCGTGGCTATACTTACTTCTTAAACAGTTTGCGCCCTAATGATTAACTAAAGCCTGTTTGCTCTAGTGGTCGGGCAACATGCACCGGAGGTGGAGGTCGTTGGATCAAATTCTCGCGAGAGCTGTTTTTTTCTGTGCTGCGTGTAGTGGTTTGGGCCGGCTTTGAAACCGGCCCAACGAAGGAACGTGCAGGCGCCAAGTTACCTAATTGGCGCTTTGTCTCAAAAAAAAACCTAATTGGCGCTGAAGGTGACAAAAAGGTGGGATGTATACTCATTATGTTTGCATTCTCTTTATGTCTATTTTGAGCTAATAAAATCCACCATTGTGGAAAAATGAAACTTGAACTCTGAGATAGAAATGGAGACAGCAAAATAAGCCAACGGGAAATGAAGTTCCACAGTTATTTAAGTTTTGAAATCATAAAACTAAGCAAGTGGAGGAGCTGAGACAGAGTCCCCTTGGACCCATGAAGAGCTCTAGGAACTCCATGTCACATGCCCCTGACTGAACTCATAAGAACATAAGTTGGAATTGACCGCCATGCAAGTGCCCTTTGTAGCACTAGCGCCACACCCCACACCATGGTTCTTTCCAGATAGCGAGCTCCACCACGAGGGCATAGCTAGGACGTCGGATATTCCCGCGGTATCCTAACGGCTGGCCTGTCTTGGCATCCTAATGGCATGCCTGAGCTATTGAACCCCAACAATCCACTAGGCGACCTCCTATAGGAACGTCAAAGACGAACTAAAATGATGAGGTGCCCAACGGCAGATGTTCGATGGGTGGTGACACTGGATCTTTTTTACTATCATGTATCTCGATGATTCTCAATCCTATGTCAATGCTATGCACGGTGTAGTGTCGGTAAGATTTCCCTTGTGAATGACATGTAGTATATAGAGCTCAGCAAACATGTGATATCGTGAAACACTCCTTTCTCAAACATTTCAAGGAGGCAACCATGACCTGCGCACACTAGGCTAACACCAACCAAAAGTACTCTGGTGTGACTATGCAAACCATAAACGAGGACAGCTAGTGCTCACATGCTAAATCCATCAATGTTTATGGCCATATATCCACCCAACCGCCATATCACATCCAATTTGATGGCATGCATCACTCTAGTCAAATCATAAACTTCCGATCTAGCTAGCTCTTTAAATCACCACTGCGGGCAGATAATTCTTTGAACAATTGTCCTAGGTAGATCAATGACAGCGGATAGCCTTGCTCAATGGCACTACAACCACTACGTCCACATGATTTGCATTCTCTGTTTCATCCAGCTTGAAACTTCTCTTCACTTATTCGGCTCATGTTCCCTCATCATTCAAATTTTGCACATCATTCTGTCAGGCCTTGATACAATGACCTCCCTCATCTCGGATCAAAACACAGCCAACCTTCAAAACTGTTGGGAGTAGTGCATTGCCAATAGGAACAATAAGAACATGGAATTTCGAACTCGCTAACTATGCTCGTTCGGTGGCAGATCTAAAAAAATGAAACATCATAATTTTCACAACAAAGCACACTTAGGTGACAGCGAGCCAGGTCTAGAACAACCCGAGTGTCCAAGCTCAGGATCCTTAGAGGAACACAATGAGATCAGGACACCTTCATGATTCTGTTGGAGGTCGAGGACTACCAAGGCCACACCACGGTTAGATCACATAGAATTTCATACACTAGGTTACCATCTAGATTGTGTCTACCACAAATAACATCGCTTTGTTTCTGTGTTAGGACCGCCCCAAGGACGCTGAATATCTTAACACTCTCATAACTACACGCAGATGCATTAGATTTTATCCTATGGGCTGGCTATCGGCATGCATGCCATGGGCTCCAGTGAGTTGCTTGTTCGCCTATGCGACAATATCCAGATTCCAGGAGTCAGAAACCATCATAGTTGATGTTCCTGAAAGGGCTGTTGATCACATTCCTCTCCTATATAGGAAGATGATGAGAGCTGACTTGATGGAGGAGGAGCTGACCATGTTTAGCAGCATGACTGAGGCAAATGAAGGAGGTGTCTACCGCCATTAGGGAGAGCAAGTTAGTCGACGTCCACCCTGAGCTATACATCACTGTCATTCGGCAAGGTGGCCTCAGTCCGGAGGCAATGATGGTTGCTCTTAGCCACCTGTTGGACAACAAGGCTTAGGGTGTTGGGTTGGTTGCCATGGCAGACGGGTGCTTTCGCTTAGGACTTGGCTATAGGAAAGCACTACCTCAACTGTTATTTCCGGTGGTGGTGGTGGTGATGGTGTGCACGATGATAGATGACGATGACGATGTACATTTTGTGGTAGGCAGGACTTGAAAAACAGTCGCTTGTATGTATATTTTTATGAGGTGGTTTATACTAAACTCTCACCCTGATGGCGAACTTGCGGTGGTAGGATAACACCCTCGTTTGGATTTGATGGTAGGATGACACCATAGTAATTAGGACGAACTTGAGATGGCTTTTGGGTATCTAATCATGCATGCCTATGTTGTTCCTCTTCCATACGTTGTGTTCATTTGCTTTGCTACTTGAATTGTTCCTCTCTTGTTAATCTATAGGTGAATGTGTTGTCTACGTAGGTAGGGTTCCAGGAGTATACAGTTCATGGTAAACATGTTCATGAACTGCCCAGCCTGAAGAACAGCATCCGGGTCGGGCTCGGGCTTCAATTTCTCACCCTAAACCTGGACTGGAAGCCCGAAATAAGCCCCAAATGGCATCAACTTTATATTTTATTTGAAATATAGGTATATTATATTATTTTAATACCCAGAATGTAATTAATTTAATTGAAAAAGGAACTATTCATGTGCTTTTGGGCGGGCTGGGTCTGGCTTGGGCTTGCAATTTTGACTCCAGACTTTGTCAAGCCCGGCCCGAACCCGACCCAGCCTGCAGGATGATCAGGTTTAGTTCATGGGCTACAAGCAAGACAAGTCAAGGGTTACCCAGGAAGCTCCTTTCTAAGAGGATTGAAGACAAGACAGCGGGCAGAAGATGACTACCACAAATTTCTGCTCGAAGAACATGACACCAACGATGAAGTTCCCAAGGTTGCTGCTTTGCAGAAGGATTTAAGACAAGACAATAGGCTGTGTGGGCTGAAGAACTTCAACATCATCGTCCAGTTCGTCGTGATTCTAGTGTTTTCTACTCTTGTAATCTTATGTAATGGACTGAGCACTTGCTATGGTGGTAGATGGTAAGCTCACCATATAGGGCACAAGGTTACTAGAACCAGTCAAATGTATGCAACCAAACAACATGTAATGTATCAGAACACCTGTACGCACGAAACCAAAGACGGGGCAAGAAATTTAGCCTTGATGCAGGAAGGCAGTATGAGGCAACCAAACAATGTGCAGAATATAGTTTTGAGCCTACATTATCGCACCTAGTCCCATACGAGCCATAAATGCAAAGGAAAGACAAATCAGTGCAGGTAACCAAACACACCTAGGATGTCCCGAAGGACTTGCATGTACATACTATGTGCATGCATCGTCCAGATGTGCAGAGGCTTTTCCAAAAAAAAATGTACATACCGTGCGTATGGCCTATGCTTCCTCGATTTAGGAGGCCATCATGCCACTCGTAGCAGATCGATCTGCCGCATGAAGCCCCGATGGCCACGAGTCGAGGAGTGCACTAGGAAGGTGCGGGTAGGCAGTGAAGCCGTCGACTTCCTTGCGGATATAATCTCGGATCACAGAGGTACGAGTTGACGTCGTCCACTGAGAGATCAATGTGCACGTACGCCGGGGCTCATCCCTGCCGTGATCTAGACGTGTGTGCAATCTGCTCCCCTGCAGGTGGGATTCCCATGGACGTCGCTCGATCTACGAAATCTGGATGCGTGTATCAATCCGCCCTATGCATAATCGCTCATGGCTGTTGTGTGTTGCCGAATGGAAGCTGATGGAGCCGGGAATTGCGGTTGATACCAGTGCATAAATCGGGTTTGATCGGCAGAGATTGTAGGGTTTGCACGTCGCCAGGTCTGCGCCTTGCTCCGGTGACTAGGAGCAGCTAGGTGACCGAGCCTGTCTTAGCATCGTCGCCAGGGTACACACTGATTTTCACCTACATTTGAGGGTGCTATGTGTTATTTGTCTCTAAACGAAACCAATCTATTACAATTTCGAATTTTGGAATTGTTTTAATCAAAGAAATTGAGCGAGACTATGGATCAAATCTAATCTTTGATCGATCGGGTGTCATGCCCCCGCAGAGAGGAGATTAACGTCCCCGACAAGGGCACGCTACGGAAGTGGTAGACGAATCTAGGATCGGCGTCATGAAACTCACCGCTCTATTACCATGTGGTAATTATAAGAATCCTAGAATATTTGTTGTAGTAATCTAACCTTCGTATATGCTGGGACTGGTTCTTCCCGGTGAAAACCTAGATTCTGATTTTCGATGGCTGGATTTGGCGACGACGGTGCTTGAGCATCACTCCCTTCCTAAAGGCGCGTTGATGTTGAAGAACATTGTTGTTCGTGTGGTGTCATAAGATGGTTGGTGTGGATATGATCATTGTTGTAGTTTGCCAATCGTTGGTCGAATCACTTTGGGTTTTATATTTCTTGTCCTTACCTATGCAAGGTTGGTCTTATAAGACTTTGTTATTACTTGGTGTGTTGTTTGTTTGCTACGTAGGTGTTGGCTGTGCGCACTCTAACTATGCACAGGCCTGGTGTGTGACCATTGTGTTCATACCGTCTTGGTGCTTCATTTTAAACCAATAAAATTAACCCTTTGTCAGAAAAAAGGTCGTCAGATGGCATAGTTTTGTGTTAAAATCTTTAAGAGAGTATCAGTATTCAGGCAGAGTTATACAGAGTCCAGAGCCAAAGATCATCCTGGAGGATCCCATGCAAGCTGCAGCCAAGAAAGGGTCTTCGGTAACTGTTTGTTGGTATTCTAAATCAGACATGTAACCTCTTAAGTACAGCGCAGAAACACATTTTGTTTGTGTAGCAGGTGTTCGGATACTGATTTTTTTTTGAGAGTTCACTGAAATTTAACATGGTAACGTCATCCACTTCTCTAGTTTCCAGTTCAACAAAAAGAAAAACGTGTTGCAGATCTTTCTTCTTTGTATGCCGTAACAACTTCAGCAGATGTTTCAGCGTTCAATCAAGCATTGAACTTTCTATAGTGACAGAATTATGTTGTTTCACTTAAACTTCTAATGCTGCTGATTCTGAAGATTATGTTCAAATGGCACTTAATTCGTCAATTACGTTTCCACTGCACCAGTGCTCTTAATAAGCAGCACAATAGTGTATTAGATTGTGCTTAACTCTCTTTGACACAGATACGGTCCGACCAAACGATGAATGTTTATAAACCATATGGACATGATAAGATGGTCGAACATTAATTTAATCTTTCTCAGACTTCACTATAATTTAGATTTTTTCAAGGCCAGCCCATTTACTTATATTTTAGAGAAAAAGCTCGGCCAAGTCCTAGTAGGGCTTGGACCTAACCCGGATTCGATTTAACAAAGCCATCAACCGGCCAGAATACAATCCACAGCAGCATATAAGCATAATAGAAAGAAAAAAACTTGGATGCAACCCCAAATGGCAGGTACAAGGTGAGAAAGGTAAGCACTCGACTAGGAAACACGAAGCAGAAGAATCTCCTATCAATGCACACATAGCAGAGGAGCCGCTAACGCCCCAAATAGGAATCACATCACGAAGCTATAGAAGGACGAAGTCACCTCCAGAGACACGGCCGGAAGGGAAGCACTGTAGCCACGGGACCAAACCAGAGCTCACCAGGACCATCTGCCCTGACCAGCAACACATCACAGTCACCGGACTAGGACCCTATCCGGCCCCTCTCACCCAGCCTCGAGGGCGCCGCACCACCAGACTCACTTTAGCACTTGGGGAAGGAATACACCGCTTGGAAAGAGACTTCAGACCTGCCCGGAGCAATGGTGTTGCAGATTAGATGGGCCGCCACCAGGAACAAGCCGAGCTCCCACCATTCCCAAGCCAAAGGCGGCACCTTCAGGAAGGGGATGACGCCGTGGCGCTGCCGCCACATAGCCACATGGGCTACGGTTTTTACTCGGACGCAGAGGAAAGGGGGAGGCAGGGAAAGATGAATCTCGACATCAAATGGCATCCAAGTCGCCATCGATCGACACCGTGATCGCCACAAATAACCAGGGGTTTTCCCCCGGACAGGCTCCTTGCCGCCACCACCGAACCATCCAACAACATCAATACGCGCGCACGCAGAAGATCTAGGCCGGTTGGAGGTTGTGCATTTTGCACGGACAGGAACGTCTTAGATCTGATGGGAGAGCTCGGGGCTTTCCCACATAACGGTCAGCACCCACTAGGACCTCTCTGCCCGCGCAGCCGAGGGGATCCTGCCAACCTCACCAACGAGCGCCTCTCCTCTCCCCGCCGCTGTAGGAGCGCCGTCCACGCCACACCAATGCCACCGCCTCAGATCCTGGCCCTCACCACCGAAAGGGAGTGACCAAAGGCCTCGCTGCCACCGTCACCGATAGCCGCGAGGGGGCCCTAGCGACTGCCTCCGGCAGCGGCGAGGATAAGGGTAAGGAAGAGGTGGCGGCGGGAGGGAGGGAGGGAGCTTCCGAGGATAGCTCTTGCTGGGATGAAAACTGTTGAAATATATTGCCCGTCTCTCTTCATCAGTTCAGACTTTTGGAGTAACTGGCTGGAGCATGAATTCAATATGGTATCAGCGCCGAGAGATCTTGAGTTCAAGACCATGCGAACGCAGTATTAAAATAAAAATATTCTGCGGCCTACATCGATCCCATATCTAAGCACTAAATAATCCTAGACGTGAGGGGGATTGTTGAAATATATTGCCCGCCTCCCTCCATTAGTTCGGACTTGTGAAACAACTAGGTGGAGCATGAATTCAATAGAAACCAGACTATGGCTATGGCTGTGGTCCTTGTGAGCGCTCATTTACTTATTCTCAGTGATAAATATAGAACACTTTTCATCCATTTCCTCTTTATTGTGATAACCTCCACTGGAACTGGCAGGTATTGCTATAGGTACAGGTCCTTGAAGCTTAGACTGCTTGTGCATATGAGACTGGGGCATGTTGTTCTCCGATTTAACTATGTCATGACAATGATACAATAAAGTACTATAATTAAGAATTTAATAAGGAACACTGAGCAGGAACAAACTACCAGTGACCTAGAATTCTTTGCCATATAAGCTCCAGGAGATGTTGTCAGGAACTCGGGATTTGGGACCGGAAGTTCAAGAGAACCTGGAGCTGTAGATTCACATATAACGATCCTTGGAGCCAACAATAGGATATGAGATACCTTTTCATTTCAGTGTTTTAGTTATTGCTAGGTGATCTTTGGATCAGGATGTAATTTTTATTATTTCTGTTGTTCGTTGTACTGTCATGATTTAAGATGAATAGATTGAAAGTTTTCTCGGAAAAAAGAAGATACCTATTCGTTTAACTCCTTTTACTGTACATCAGATTAATTTGGGTCATTAATTTTGTGGTTCAATGGCAAGCTATAGCAATACTACATCTAAAGTTGTGTAGTAAATTCCGGCATGAAGGGCATTTTGGGCACCACTCCCATATATTTCTGTTGGTCATAGGTGTACTTGCAGCACCGTCCGTCTTGGGGTGAGGGAGCCAGCGGAGTGGCACTTGGGCGTGCGCTCGACCCCCAACTCGGCACACAGAGCACAAAGGTGTAGGTTCGTCGGGACCCAGAGTTTACGACACGACCAAGGACATGCGTGAATGTGCCATTAGTGGAAAAAGTGCTAGCCACAATTTTTATTGATGGCGCACCATTTTCCAGCAACGCCGGCACTAATGTTTTTCAAATAGTGCTGGCATCTGCATATTTGGTACCACATTGATACGACCACACCGCTGGTGTAGAATTTTTCTTTGACAACATAGATATTTTCTAAGGTTTTTTTTTCTGTTTGCTACAGTTTTCTTTGACGCCATTAGCCTGGTAATACATTAAGATATAGAGGACTTATTAATTTTTTAAATTTATTTCAGAAATTAAGTTTCCATGTTGGAACTTTTAGAAAAAAAGTGAACTGTTTCACCGCACAAAATAAAAACATAATTCCACAAATTTAAGTTTCAATAGATTCTAGGAATTACTTTCCAACGTCACATATATCAAATGAACTATTATGAGAGAACTTTCACAACAGTCCCCCACATGAAATTTTTCCAAGAATTTCACTCGTGTCGACATGCCAACGCTGACCTCCAATGCTGTGCTGCCGGATACGTCCAATCATGAGCTCCTCAAATGGATCCAGTTGTTACTTTCCTGAGTTGTGGGATTGTTGCTGCCGCCAGATCAGGCTACTTCCAAGTTTCTAAACAGGTACCAATGCTGGATATGAATTGACGGAGCACCTCCTCTCAATGTGACATCGGAGCGCACCCCCATCTAGCTTTCAAGCATTGTCTGTCGTACTATCGTGTTGTGGTGGCTGCTGGCGGCCTAATCCTGTCTCCCATACCTCTGTTACAAGATCAGATCTCTCTCTATCTATCTCTATCTCTCACTCACACAAGATGGATCATCTGAGATGATCATAGTTTTTTGAAAGACCCCGCGCTCACTGGCTTTTCATTGATTTGGCAGAAGAGCGATGACAGAAACTGGTGATGAAGTGATCAAATGTACTAGGAAAAGAAAGGGGAGTCCTCTCCTACACCCATGCATTTTCTCACGTCAAATCCCCAAACGGGGTCGCTATGAATTTTTCTCCGGCCATCCGCCATTGCTCCAAGTCACTCCTTCTTCTGTTGATCATGTCTCTAACATAGGATCATGGAGTGAAAAGGAGGTGGGCCATGCAGAAGAAAAAAAGGCTTCATGGGAGGCAGAGGCCCGTAGTCTGGTCACTAGTAACCATGCATACGGTTACCCGCTCCAGAGGATTAATTCTTTGCGTAGTTTTGCAAAAAAATTCCGACACCTTCCAATCTTACTTTTATGGCACATTGGCCTCCAAGTTTCATAAACTGATGCAAAGAGGACATAATCTCTGATATCTTTCAAGGAAGTGATCCGGTGAATGCTTGATAGTCACACTTGTATAATTCAGTTGTCATTTGACTTGACTTGAATTCTATCATATTCTGGAGCAGACTTCACTGAATTGACCCTGTCCTCCCACTTTATAAGAGAGAAGCCATAACTTGCCATGATCATATTCACCAAAGCACTATACCCTGGGTCCGTGATGAGTAAACTTAACATGTGCCTTGCCTGCCTTGCCTACTACAAAATACAAATCACACCTTGCTCACTGGTATAGACATAAACATAAAGCACAAGGTTAATATTGGATGTTGTAAAAAATGGACTGTACACAACCAGATTAACAAATTATTGGACATTCTAATGACCTTGTATTTTTTACAAAAAACATGTCATACCAGAGACTACTCTGCTTGCCTAATGTATATTGATTTTATAACTTCTCAAAAATCAAACAATTCTGGTTATGTTTAAATATAATCAGAGCATGATGTGTTGCATAAAAATAGTCTGTGATCGCCTCCCGGGTGGTCTACCCCACCACACTGCTGGTCATCCCACCAACCATCCTTCTCAATACCGAGAAGCTTGAGAGATATTTCCTTTGCTCTGGTTCAGAAAAGATGACGGGAGCAAAATGCAAGGTGAATTTGGAGATTGTCTGCCGGCCACTTCAGCATGGGGGACTTAGGGTTCTCAATAGGAACAAGTTATGTGTGCCCTCCGGTTGCGATGCCCGTGATATGAACGGAAGGAGCCCATCAAGATATTGGCGGGGATGGGAAACCCATGTGACAAGGAGGACCTATATTTCTTCTAAGCATCCACCACTATCATCGTTGGTAACAGTGCGAAGACCCCCTTTTGGAACTCACCTTTCTCCTTGGGCGCAAGCCAAAAGACATTGCCCTGCTCATTCACGAAGTGTCCAAGAGAAAGAATTAGAATGTTCGGGAGGCACTCAAGCACAACACATGGATTCTCAAGATCAAACCTCCTGCTAACGTCTCCGCGAAGCACATCACATGGTTCTTCACACTTTGGCCGCTTTGCATGAGGTCCAAGCCGATGAGCTCACCAAGGACGACATCCTATGGAAGCATACGGCTAATGGGATCTACTCGGGGGCATCCGCATACAAGGCACAATTCTTAGGGATGGTGCTCTCGCCCATGGATAAAATGGTGTGGAAGGCTTGTGCTCCTTCAAAAGTCAAGTTCTTTCCTTGGTTGGATCTTCAAGATAGAATTTGGACCGCCTATAGATTGACGTAGTGTGGGTAGACCAACTGTGATCTTTGCCCTCTCTGCAGAAGAGTACAAGAATGTGGGTCTCATCCCTTCTAGAAATGCCGCTACATTCGGAGGATTTGGTCCTTGATCATTGACGAGTACCACATTCTCGGAATTGACACCACCTGTAAGCCCTAGTGGGCCGTCAAAGGGCCAAAAATCCCATTCTCCACGTCCACCCCTCGTCCAGGCCTACCGCAGGATGAGTTCATATCTTACACATAGTGCCAGGTCGTGTAAGTACTGTATCATTTCCCAACGGGTCCTAATCATACACTATTCTACTAGACATGCAATGTATCAAGTGTCACACCTTGATGCCGTGACAAGTAACATATGTAACCTTGGCAGGTGTGTTTCTTTCTTCACTTCTCCTTGCAAGTGGGATCATTTGATGTCTTGAAGTAGTATCTCTCCTCTAACTGCTCAAGAGGATAGTTTTACATGCGAGAAACATGATATTTATATAATTGGGTCTGAACTCTTGGCATGTACCAACTTATAGAGCACCCAACTGATCAAGCTGAGTTGTTTAAGTGGGCTCATTTTTCACCTTGGTGAAGCCTAGCTCAGCTTGATCTAGCTCGTGGGATTCCTGGCTCAAAGATTTTAGGTTCAACTTGAAGGCCGAACATGGCCAATAAGACCATTTAATGACATAGCTCATGCTATTAATGACGATGCACATATTCGTCCGCTCCCTCTCAATCCAGGATCCCTGGTGCCGCTCGCCAAGCCCAAATGCTGCTCCTCGCATGGATCCTCTACATGTAGAGATTGCTCACTCACTGCTACACGGCACCCACTCTCCTCACTCGACAGCTGAAAATTTTAGTGCTCTTGTTGTACCAAAAGAAATTTAGTTGTTGCTCAAATGTATTGTATATGTTGTCAAAAATTTCAGTTATACTAGAAGTGAGTTTGCTCTATTTTGTTATTGCATATTGCTCTATTTTCTCATATGGTAAACCTTTGACTTTCAACCATTATAAAGTGAAAAACCAATCATTCTACTTTTGGGCACAACAGCGCGAGCTACATCGAGCCAGGGTGCAGTATGAGTGAAACCTATATACGATGTATGTCATATCTTTTGGCTTGACTCGGCTCTGCTTAAGATAGGACGAGCTCAAGGAAGGCTTTGGCTGAGCTTGGCTCACATAGGCTCACTTCCAGGTTTAGTCAAGGCCTACCCCACGAGGAGCGCATGCTCTTGTACCATAATCCATTGTGCTTGATCGATGGTAATTGCAATCAAAATCACTAGTTTACCATTTCCCAACGCCTCCTAATCACGCAATCTACTCCTGTTCATACAAAAACGGTGTAATCTGTCGGCCCTTATTACCATGGAGTTGGAGAGTGTTGCATAGACATGATTTTGTGTAATGTAGCATGTTTCACTCTTCGCTTCTCCTATCAAGCCCAATGAATTTGATGTCTTGAAGAACTTGTCTCTCCCCCATAGCACTTCAAGTGGGCACCTAAAACATGATCCCCCTCCCCACTGAACAACCCCATCTGTTCAGACAACGAACATGCGATAGCAAATGCACATATGCACGCTCTGTCAGTATATCTTCACTTACTGTAGTTCCCATATAGAACAAGTACTCCCACATGAAACTCTTATAATCAGGACATTTTTCATTAAAGAACATTTCATTCAATTGATATATCGAGGTGATATAACCGCATTGAAAGAATGTCCGGCCGCTGCATAGCGCGATGCACACAACCAACTAGTCCAACAAGCCTAAAAAATGATGATTTTACAGTGAAAGTATATTAGTCCAGCCTAGGGTGGGGCAAATTCTATCTGAAGATTACACCACCATCCATGTTGGGAGAAAAGCTCCCTGGCTGTATGCTCCAGCCATGTAGATGCCATCATAAAAATGTCTCTGTCCTCCGGCATCTGTGGGATAGACCAAGTATACGAAGCCATCGCGTGCACACATGAATAACCTACACAGGAGATGAAACACATTTATTGTTAAAAATCACATCATTCACGGTAAGCCACAATGTCCAACATAAGGCAGCCGCCCCCACCAGTAGATGTGAAGAGAATTGTTTACCGCTACCCAGCAACCAATTGCCGAACATGTTAGGTTCATTACGTGCGGGATATAGATTTGAAGCTACTTGAACTATGGCTGCACGAGCAAATTTTACACTCAAAAAAATAAGTGCTTAATGGACTCATCATGTTGGCAAAACACACATGTCTTGCCAAGTTATCTCTAGTTAATATGGACCCTATGTTTAGAAAACAGAGAAATATCTTCACTCTTAGAGGAATTTTGAGATTCCACAATTTCTTTTATCAACCGGAACATCAGCGTCGACCAATACATCATACTAAAATTTTAAAAGCTACCATTCTGATGCAAATTCCATCGGAACTTGTCTGGTTCGCCTGAAAGCTATATGCCCCCCCCCCCCCCCCCCCCAACGAATGAGTAATTCATCCCATGCTACCAGGCGAGGCCCGGAAAGGTCCATAGGAAAAGAAATGTCAGGGTTTTCTTGTCCCAATACTTGTTTGATCGCGATGAATTTATGTCTAAGGATTCTATACAAGATAGGGTATTGCACCATAAGCACACGAATTTATGTCTAACGATTCTATACAAGATGAGTATCGGATGTTAGTCATGGAGATGGGGTTCTCGTGCTCTCCGAGTGGGTATAACTGTTTTCCTAAAGCTTATAGAACTGATGTTAGTTCTAAGATGATTCATAGCGAGCACTTTGCCGGCCATCTGATTGTGGTGCACGAACTGCGGCGGACGGTTCATGGCAGAAGGTTTGTCGCCACGTCACCTCATGGAACCGTTCACTTTGAATCTGCCCTGCCTGAATGTGGTTCTTTTACCCGCCCTCCTCACCCATCCTCCAACTAACTCTTCTCGGTCTCCCTTCCCTGAAAAAAAAATTCTCCTCTCGGTCCCCCATCCATCATGACAGAGAGAGAGAGAGAGAGAGAGAGAAGACAGACATGTCGGGATGTGGCAGTGTGGCGCGTGTGAGGGCTTGCAGAGGCGTATGTATGTGCATAGCTTTGCTGCTTGTGATTGTTGTCCAGATAATCAGTGCAATTTTCTTGCCATGCTTCAAAGTAAAAATTAGCCATGTATTTTTCTATAGGATTTTTTTGCCATACTTTTGTGCCGGCAAGTTTCACGTGTGTTTTCCTGGAAAATTTGTGACGATTGGTAGCAAACAACAAAATGGATAAATTGTTATTTATCTAGTAGAAATTATTCTAAATTTATCACAATATATATAGCATTTTTCAAAATTTGTCATGCGACTATGTAACCCTTTACATATTTTTTTTGCAATTTATCTATGATTTCCTACTTTTGCCATCATCTAGATACAAAAAGTGTTCACATATGGCAAATTTGATCATCCACGTCAATGTTTGGACTATCCAATGTAAATTCGACCACAGATGGCAATTTTCCGGCTTTTTCCTAACATTTTACATCATAATTTGCAATATAATATATTTCACATGGAAATTTTTTGCAGTCATCATCGAGCAATTTTTTTTCAAAGCTGTCATGATTTGAGTAAGCAATGTTCTTAAGAATATGCCACGTCGTGCAATTTTTCCCAATATTTGTCACACACCGAGTGAATAGTATAAAACAACTACTCTTTGGTCAGGGTTGCAAAAAACTACGACATTTTTCGTTCTCTAAGATACCTATCGGATCAAGGGTTTACTGTTTCAAAAATTCAAATGACCAAATGGTTAACATTTCATAAGGTTTATGATAGCTGGGCCTGCACCTAAGAGAATTGTTTGTTTGACCGCTTGTTTGAACGTTAACTTACATGTGGAGCCCACAAGTCAGTGTCTCTTCCTCATATTAAAGTAAAAAAACTTCAATCCCCGAGTTCTTTTACAAATTTAAAATTTGGCCTCATTTTTTTAGAATAACCCCTAGAATTTTAAAAAAAGCAATTGGGTCCCTTCAAACATTATAAAAGCCTAATCAGGGCCTGCAAACATTTTTTTAAAGCAATCAGGTCCCTAGAAATATTTTTTGTAAGCAATCAGGCCCCTTAAAAAATTTAAAGCAATAGGGTCCCTGATCTAGATCAATTGAAGCTTCGTCCGTAGCCATCATGAGGAGCTAGAAATAGAATGCGTCGATAAGGGCCACCGCCATCGTCAGGTGGACAAAGCTAGAAGGGGCGACATTATGGATGACGTTGCCTCGCTAGCTTGGCAACCAAGAAGTCAACAGACTCCTTAGTGGCAGTCCCACTGCCACAGCCGGAAGATGCGGCTGCTACCATGTACTTCGGCCTAAGGCTGGTCATAGTGGGGAGTAACTTAGACAAGTATCATGCATATGACACTAGCCTAAGTTACTATCTTTATAATGCAAAGTAATATAATAGTAGTATCTTAGATGGCTTCATTTATTAGTTTGTAGACTCATCTTGTCTTGAAAAGCACTATGTTACAGTAACATATTATGTTACCACTTCTCATTAATTACTTGTCACATAAGCAAAAATTTCTTGAGATGCGCTATGTTACTAGCTAAGTTACTCCCACTATGACTAGCCTAACCGAGTGCCACAAGTTTGTGTCAGGCCGCCAAGCTTGCCATCAAGCTTGGTTAACGCTGTCGTGGTGCGTTGCACATAGACGAGTGATGGTGAACCTAGGAACCACAGGAGCTCCCTCTGCGTGTCACCCCATGCGGCACTTGCAAGGAGCGGGACCGCCACATGGATGGACAGAGGAGAGACGATGATGTTGCGCCTTCCCTGGTTGCCAGTGGCATGCTGACCGACCTCCCACGCGAGTGCCGACATGCCGCCATCACCTCGCCCGCGGGGTTTCCGGCAATAGACGAGAGAGGGAGGGGAGGGAGGGAAGGGTCTTCGCCGACTTTGGAGGGGAGAGGGTCGCTGGCTCGGAGGGGAGAGACCATGCTCGAGAGATAGATAGATCAAAGGAAGAGAGGAAGGAAGAGGCAGCATGCATGTGGGCCCCACATGTAAGTTAACGGTCAAACAAACGACATGTTGAGGAGCGGGCTGACCTTTCATAACTAGGTCAATTTTAACCACATGGTCAATTTGGATTTTGAAACAACAAACCACCAACCTTGTAGGTATCTGCGACAAACAAAAATTCGGCAGATTTTTAGAACTCTGGCCCAAAAAGCGGTAGTTTTGTGCTATCCACTATCACACACTGCATTTATGCCATGATTTTCTAGTTAACAATTACTTTTCAGAAAGTTTGCCATGTCCCCACTTTTGTACAAATATGTACACTTACCATGTTGTGAACCAATTTGTAGTTGAATGGTTTAGTAGGATAGAGTGTTATCCCCTGCTCACTAGGATTCAAGTCTACACTTGACACCCATGCTCGCATTTTCTTAAAAATATTTTTGGCCTTCCAGCGATGTGCATTGAGTGGGAGGAGACGTCCCCGTCAACTACGAGGTTGTATGTGTAAACTTTGTTAACCTCAAGATGATTTGTCAGCTCACTCTCTCACCGGCCGATCCATCCCGTCTCCGGTGGCCTTAGGGCCATGGAGATGGAATGGATCTTGGCCCTTGCCGGTGGGAGGGCTCTGTTTTTAGATCTTTTTTCGAGTTTTATTAGGGTTTATGTCCTGCTCAGGAAGATAAGACAGCGGCGGCTCCATGAAGATGAAATAAATGTCTCCCCTCCTAGCCCCCGTTCCGGTGATGCGTCTAGCATTATCGGTGGGCGTGTGAAGGTGTGTCTCTGGCGGATCTATCTTTGATGGATTTGCTCAGATCTATTCATCGTTCGTCTTCGTTGGTGTGTCTTCAGATTGGATCCTTTTGATCTGCATTATTCATCTGCGGCGGTTGCTGTTCTGGTGCTTGTAGTCGTCGCTAGGTGGTCTACAGATTTTGATGTAATTTTTACTATTTCTAATGTTTGTTGTACTACCATGATTGAAGATGAATAGTTTGTACCGTGTTAAAAAAACAGACATGGCATATTTCATGCTAGGCTTTTCTGCGTGCGTTCATATCGTTTCAGCGGGGGCTGATCGATTGCGCTGATGTATCCTGTGCGAGCGAAAAAACGTTCACGCTAGGCTTTTCTGCAACGAACTTTTTGACGGACGCATCTTGGCCTCGATCATATTCAAGCTAGGCTTTTCTGCAACGAAAATTAGCAACCCGAAGACACACCCAGCGCGTTGCCGCCGCAGCGACTCGAGATCGAGAGGCGGAGGCCGTCGCGACCGGAGATCCCCAATCGGCGTCGTCGCTGCCGCATCGTCCTCCAGCGCTCAATTGGAGCGCACCGTGCGCACGGGACAATTTCGGCCATTGCGATGCTCCGATCTGCTGTTGGACTCGCTCTCCGGCAGTCGGCGCCGGCCGCTCGCTTCTGCGGCAAGGTCGGCCGCCGCAACCCTGCATCCAACATCACCACGAGCGGTAGGTACCTGCCGATAATCAAGATGAATCTTTTTATCCCACAATTGATGACGAGTTATGGTGTGGCTTAGGGTTTGACCGATGATTTTCAGCGTAATTCGGCTTGCCCTTATGCTTCTGTCACTGTCAATTAGGGTTACCGATGACGCGTCATTAATTTTCTTCGCATAATTCCTTCCATAACAATGAACCATTGTCAAGTCTGAAACCAGGAGTTAGTTTGGGTGAATCTACCTAGGGTTAGGGTGACTGAGCGGCATGGACATTTGCTGATTGGGGAGAGCGTTGGTCTGCATAAATATAAATCAAAAGCATTCATGTTTGGGATCAGAGGAGATCTTGTATGCTCTATAAGGCTGCTGTATTTGCTCTATATGTACCTCTATAAACATTCCTGTTTGCTCGTTGTATTTGTTCCCCTTTTCATGTATGAAACTACTTGTATTTGGTTAGGAGTAGACAGTCTGTCCTCTTTGCTCAGCCATCACATGATTAGATTCTTTTTGCGGTATGTTAATATCTCAGCCCTGTTACGTTGTCGGCTACAAGAAAGTTCCAGACTAGAATTGTTTCTACGTTTACAGATGAGCTGTGCATCTAGTTTGAGTTGTTCAAAGGAAAAGTTTCCTTTTGGTTTCATGTCCAGTGCAAAAGTTATCTTCCGGTCTTGTTTACTATTGAAATTTATCCGACCAGCGAAAATAGCTCACTATGAGGAGCTTTGGGTTAATATATGGTTTTTGTTGGTCTGTGCTATATTGTACGTATGCCTTCTCTTGCTTACATTTCAGCAAAACAAGTTTGATAATTTTATTCAACTCTGATTTGCAGCGGAATTATGACGCTAGCAGGAGGTTTGAATTCAGCAAGGAAGACTTTGCCGGCTGGTACGTACATCATCCTTCTCTATCTACTTTGAGGCGGGCGTTTGGTTATAGGAGCAGTGGTTGACAGCTCACGGGTTTTGTGGATAGTTGTTAGATATTTGAAAGTAAGGTTTTGTTGTGCTCTTGTTTGGTGGGCGCAGGAAGGAATTTGTTAGAGTTAGGCGCACAACCATTTCATGGTTTTAGAGATAATTTACTGGAATTCATGAGTACAAGCAAGGAAATACATAGGTAAAGTGCTTTCAGGGAGAGGCGTAGGAAATCCAATATTTCTGTTAACTGATCTCTCTGTCCGGCTGCTTGGTTTGCTCATATAGGCCACCACTTCAGCATATACATCATATCAGAAAGCTGGCGCCATTCCAATTTATGTATGATGTAGTCAATATTCTCAACACTTATCTTAATTTGGGAGTAAGAGAGATACATATTTGTCACTTTAGCCATTTTCATTTTGCTGTCATTTTATCCTTATGTTCATATAATCATATTTATTTCTGGATTTGCCAAGATTTGCATACGTACTTGATGTATTGGAGGGGACTGAAGGCATAGGGCCCCTTTTGAGTTTCAACGTGTTTCCAGTATGAGGGACCATGTTAAAATTTGCCTTCCAGTATATTCTTTTGCTCATATAGTTATTTCTGATTGATGTATCTTCACTCTTCACAGCACCGGTGTGGAATTTATGATTGGCGCCTTTGCCTGCGGCGTAGCACTTCTGTTTAGGCACTATACGACTCCTCCCTACGAAAAGGAATCGAGGTACAATACGGCAAGTTGTGAAACAAAATCCACTTCTGATACTTGTCAGCATGGACAACATGGACTAGAGAAAATGGAATAGGGAGCAGCATCTCTAAAGGAAAGAGCATGTCTAACTAGTCTCATGTCTTACCTGTATAAGTTCTTGGGTGGGAGATCTACAATTTAGTCTGTTGCATTGTATTATATACATGAGAAGATGCCTAATGACAAAAGTGAAGTCCCTTGTGGCCTTGTCGACTTTCTGCATGTATCTGCCTTTTCGCCTTCTTTGACTATGCCCGCTACTGTAGATATGACAAAAGATGTAAGAAAGTGAAGATTGATTTCCAAATGAGTTCACCTCCTTTTGAAATGCTAGTTGGTTAAACTGGCCCGGACTCTGGAGATACTTGGACCGCTTTGCGGCCTCACTTACTCAATATTCATGGCCTGACTAATTAATGCTCAGTTCAACCAGGCTTAACTTGTTTAGTATCATTTTTTTTGTTGTGAATAACTTGTTTAGTATCATTGGTAGGGGAGCATTTGATGTGATTGAGTCGGGATTAGGACAGCTGAATCAGCTTAATCCTTCCTTTGCATGAGGGAGCATAATGTGTGAAGTCATCTTTAGATCAGGAACTTCGCTTTTCTGGGCTGGAAATTGAAGTTTGTATGTATGTTTTCCTGAGTTGTTGCAGCAGGCAAGTAGAACATGGTGTACATACTGGAGTGAGGGAGTATGTGTGGCTTTGGGAGGAACCAGCCCCATAGTGTTCAGTTCGCCAACTTATACTATCTTACCTTTCAGTAATAGAAGAGTAAATAGCATAAAGCTACTACTTTACAGGCTAGGGTTCCAAAAAACTATCAATTTTTATTTTTTCTCAGATAACTATCAGGCGAGCGGTCGGCTGTTTCAAAAAACCCAAAACATTAGTTGCTAGCGATTTAAACTGTTTTATGACAGGTCGGGCCCACCCCTAAACACTCCGTTTGTTTGACCGTTTTTTTTACTATTACCTTACATGTGGGACCCACATGTAAGTTGTCTCTTCTTCCTCTATCTTCTTTTCACTCCTCTGGCTCTTTTTTCTTCCTCACCTTGCCCAACTACCCCCACTCGCCGACGGCCACCTCCACCATCCGTCTCGCGCTAAGACAAGGACGACGGCAGGAACGAAGGCCGCGCGGAGGAGCAGCTGCAGCGCAGGAGCATGGGTCGCTGCCATCCGTGCGCCATGGCCAGGAGCGCGCCCGCGGCGCCGAGGAGCAAGGGTCGCCGCCAACTGCGCGAAGGAGAATGGGCCGCAACCAGCTGGGGCAAGGAGCACGGGGCGGCACCAGCCGCGCCATGGCCCAGGGGCTCAGTCGCCGCGCCATGGTCAGGGGCTCAGCCGCCGCGCCAAGGAGCACGGGCCACTGCGCGCCATGGCCAGGAGCAGCGGCAGCGGTTGGCGGGGAACCCAGCCAGGTCTGTCGCCCGGCTCGTGCCGAGCAACGCGGCGGCCGAGCCGCCTCGTTTCGCCTTGCCGGCGAGCTACCGGAGTCGTCTGTGGGCGAGTTATATATCCTCAAGGGCCCGATTGCTTTTCTTGAAAACATCCAGGGACCCGATTGCTTTTTCTAAAAACATCCAGAGACCCGATTGCTTTTTTTTGAGAACTTGCAGGGGTTGTCTATAAATGTGTAAAAGAACATATTTTTATATTAGGATATGACAAAGGGACACTGACATGCGGACCTCACATGTAAGGTAATGGTCAAACAAATGGTCAAACTAACGGTTTTCTTACATGCGGGTCCCAACTGTCATAATCGCGATCATTTTTAAAGCACTCTGTGATTAGGGTTTTTTGAAACAACCAACCGTTCATTTGGTAGTTATCTGAGAAAAATTAAAAACCGGTAGATTTTTGGAACCCTAGCCTGTAAAGTAGTAGTTTTATGCTATTTACTCGTAATAGAAGCATAACTGTAGCTCAGGTTCTCAATGATGCACTGTTGGGGTTGCTGGTTTGTGTTCATTGGGGTGATAAGGATAACTTAGTAGTGGCAGCTACGAATAGGTTTGTGCGCGTGCTTCTGTCACTAGTAGAAAAAGGGGGCTTTGGTCCAGGCCGGGTAACCCCATTAGTCCCGGTTCAGTCCAGAACCGGGACCAATGGGTGCATTAGTCTCGGTTCGTGCGGCTAAGACATTAGTCTCGGTTCACCTGGGCCCTTTAGTCCTGGTTCATGCCACGAACCGGGACTAAAGGGTGCCATGCCCATTAGTCCCTGTTGGTGACACCGACCGGTACTAAAGGTCTAACCTTTAGTACCGATTGGTGCCACCAACCGGGACTTATGGCCTTTGAGGCATTAGTACCGGTTCATGGCACGAACCGGTACTAAAGGTTCAATTTTCAAACCCCCCCCCCCCCCCCCCCGTGTACCGCCTTTTCAGTTTTAGAAAAAACAAAAGAAAATGATGGGAATGTCAAAAAAATAAAATAAAATAAGTTTCCCATGTGATATGTGGTCTAGTTGTTGGGAAAATTTACAAATATGAATTTCGACTTTATTTATAAAATCTCTCTGGAATTTGTAAAATGGGTATAACTTTTGCATATGAACTCGGATTAAAAAGTTTTTTATATGAAAAATGGGCATAACTACGGCCTGTTTGCAAATTTCTAGAATCCTCAAATTCCAAAAGGAAAAAAAGTTATGCTCAAATTTTAGTTTTTTTAATTTTCATTAAATCTGGTCAAACTATGGTCAAACTACTTATTCAAGAAGTATTAGTGTTACTAAATAATTATTCAAGAATATTAGTGTTATTAAATAATTATTTCAGTTTTTTTGAATTTTGGTCAAATCTGGTCAAACTATGGTCAAACTATGATCAAACAATGGTCAAACTACTTATTCAAGAAATATTAGTGTTACTAAATAATTATTGTTTTTTAGAACAATAGTTTCAAACTCAAACAGTGAAATGTGTGACTTCATGCTCAAGCTAAAATCCTGAGGGTTAATAGGATTAACATCTTACTATTGTTAGGAAAACAACGAGTGCAGACTTGGAAACGAGGGAGAATAGAACCTGAAAGTTAAGCATGCTCAGGCTGGGGGAGTGGGAGGATAGGCGACCGTCCGGAAAGTTAGGTGATTTGAAATGATGAGGGGTGATTAGAGATTAAATTGAGCAGTGATGAGAGGGGTAATTAGAGATTAAAGGTTAAAATAAATCAGAAATTTGAAAATAAAAAAATTTCAAAAAAAAATTAAAAAAAATCAGAAAATTACCTTTAGTACCGGTTGGTGTTATAATTCAGAGCATTAGTACCGACCCTTTAGTCCCGGTTCAAGAACCGGGACTAAAGACCCTTATAAACCGGGACTGCAGGCATTTTTTCTACTAGTATGTGCCTTTAGAACATCACAGAAACAGAGAGGCGTTGGTCCACGGTGTGGGTGACACCTACACCGACGTCGGGCTCGGCCTGCATTGCACATCGTGCCAGTATACCTTGATGCGCGTCATTGCCTCACACCGATGCAGCCGAAGCAGAAAGGAAGACTAGGAAGAGCGCAACGGGCGGCCATGGCTGTTAGGGGGGGGGGGGGGTGTGTGCACTATTCATCAAATTTCTTTGGAACCATTAAATTGGAAATCAGCGGCCGCCGTTCATCTTCTTCCTCCGTTAATCTTTTACTGTAAAAACCTATAATAAGAACTATGAAATAAAAATACAAACTGATTTTTTTCTAAGAAAAATGAATTAGTGGCATGGGTTATAAAATCCTTGCAGAAGATTTTTTTTTTACCCAGATAGGGTGTCTTATCTCGAAAATCCTGAATCGAGGACGAGATCCACAGAGGCCAATTTATTTATAAAAAAAATCAAAATTCATACTTTTCAATTTTAAAAAAATTGAAATAAAATAAACACATACCTAGAGGCATATTGTACATGTGTTTGAATTTTCATGAAGCACATTAAAATGAGGGTGTGCGAAAAATAAACATGTACCTTTTTAGCACAAGTACGGTTCATAGCTCAAAGTCTATGATTAGTTTTTTTGTACATGTCGCAATTGAAGGTATTTCATGTTCAAATTTTACACACACATACATTACATCCTTATATACATGTATAAATTTTTTCAGATTTGCTTGAAACTTTTCAAAATTCTGGCCTCCATTGAGCTGGTCTCCAAAAGGACGTACTCGTGTTATCCCTCATATATTACTTATTTCTGTATTCCATATCTTACCAAGATAGGGTGTCACCATTCATGAGCCATTGTGGCCACTAGTTAATAGCTACTAACTTGAGATATTCATCTAAGAATAGTATATGCAGAAGACATGCCACTGGATATAAAAAACCTGGTACTTACTTTCCATATTGTAAAAAGTGGAAGACCAACTGAACCTTCAAACTATTCAATGAACCAATAAATCATGCAAGCCAAAGAGACCACTTAAACCATGAAGTTCTCTATTCTTTATCCGTAATGGAAATTGTGCAAGAAAATAAGATTAAAAATATAAAACCTCAACCTCTAATTCTAGATGGAACTTCTTATGCTTTCCTGTGTACCATGGTCCATGCTTGTCTGCTTGTAGACCCTCTGTTTGTCTCTTCTGGGGACATCTTCAAATTCATATTTATCTAAGCATATGATTGAATATCTTTTTTGTCTCAAAAATAAATATTGTGCATTCTGAAAAAAAAAATCTGCAAGTCGAAAGGAAGAGGAAGGAGCATCTGAGAACAATAGTCATGGGAGGCATTGGGAAAATGTGAAACAAATCACAACCTCTATTTCTAAAGGGATGACCTTTTTTTTCTTTCCTCCATGTTCCCATGTCCACCGCTCTTAGGGCATCTCCGGCCGTTGGCCCCCCAGGGGGCGCCAAAAACCGCCGCCTGGGGGTGAGCCGACGCAAAAATTGGGCCTGGGGGCGAGTTGGTCCCCAGTCGCCGGCCCCAGGGCCGTCCCCAGGCACGTTTTAAAATAAAAGAAGTTCGGCGAAGTTCGGCTTAAACACGATAAAATTCGGCCAAACACGATAAATTTCGGCACATTTCGGCGAAGTTCGCGGATTTTCATTACATAGCACATATACATAAACTAATCTAATGGAAAAACTGGCTGAAGTCGCCGCCATCGTCGTCGTCGGCCTTCTCCTCCTTGACGCGGGCGCCCCTGCTGGACCCCTGCCCGGCGTCGCCATGGCGGACTGGTGGCGGCGCATCGTCGTCGTCGTCGTCGCTGTCGCAGATGACGACGACTCCGCCTTCGTCGCGGCCGCGTCGACGCTCCGCGAAGCGAAGCAGGGCGGCGCGCTGGCGCTCCTTCGCCTTCTCCAGGCGCTCCTTCTCCATCGCTATGGCGTCCCTGGGCGCCCATTCCAGGGCCGCGTCGTCGTCGTCGAGCTCCGTCGTCACCGGCGCGGCCGGCTCCTTCTTCACCGGCGCGAGCCCCGGCTCCGTCTTCACCGGCACGAGCCCCGGCTCCGTCTTCACCGGCGCGAGCCCCGGCTCTGTCTTTGGCTTGACGAAGCGCGGAGGAGGAGCCGACGAGTAGGCGCGCCGGCCGCCCTCGTTGATGACGATGCTGGCGCTGCGAGTGCGCCGGCCGAGCGGCGTCTCCGCCGCGGGCTCGGCCTTGACGCCGAGCAGGGCCGGAGTGCCGGAGGAGTGCGATGAAGATCGGGAGGAGGAAGAAGAGGAGGAGGACCCGAACCTCCTTGGCGCCCATGGCCCGGCGCGTTGGTGCTGCACCGGGGCGGCCGCCCTCGCCGGGTACGCCAACGGCGGGTCGTTGCCGCCCTCGAGTGTGCGGCCGGGGACGCCCCACCACCGGTGGCGCCCCTCGCTGTTCTGTCGGCCGCCGACCATCAGCGCGCCGTTGGTGGACGCCAAGCGCTGCTGCTGGCGGCGCTCGAAATACGCTGCCCAAGCCGCGTGGTTGTCGGCGGCGTACTGGGGGAGGGAGAGTTGGGCGTCGGTGAGGGAGGCGCGCACGACCTCGACTTCCTCGGCGAAGTACTTCGGCTTCGCCAAGGCGTCGGACAACGGGGGAATGGGCACTCCCCCGGTGCTGAGCCTCCACCCCGTCGGCCCGGCGCGCATGTCCGGCGGCGCCGGGATGTTCACCTGGAACAGGAGCCAGGACTCTTGTTCGCGGAGGGAACGGCGGCCGAAGCCGTTCGCCGCCGCCTCGTCTCCGGGGTAGCGTTCCGCCATGGCGATGGGCTCGGGAGAGGTAGAGAGATAGAGGGAGGGGCTGGGCGGCGGCGCTCGGGAGAGGTAGGGAGAGGGAGGAGCTGGGCGGTGGCGAGGGGCAGGGCTGGTGTGGGCACAGGCGAGTGCAGACCACCGGCTATATAGCCGCGCCGCACCCGTGTGTACGCGTGCGAGGGAGGGGAGGCGTCGGCGTATCGTCCCGTGACGCGCCGCCCGTGAGGAATCAATGGCAAGGCTGACCGGCGGCAGCCTTGCCATTGATTCCCCATGGGAAACGAGGCCGTTGGGGGAAGACGAGG